>NW_015152477.1:9593-12424 GCF_000732505.1 Cyprinodon variegatus
TGTTGTGTTGGTTATTGGTTTCTTTACCATTTTTTGTTATATTGGACCTGTGTTGCACGTTTTGAGTAACTTGCTGTTTCCCCCTGGTGCCAGTATTCTTTCTCCTAGCTCCTTTCAAGTTACTTCTGTCCACACCTGCTCCATTTTAGTTGATTGGCCCATTCTTTGTACTGTCCCGCTAATATATCTATACCTCCTGTGCAGTTCCTCATTTCTGGTTTGTTGTTGTTACTTGGCTCCTGTTTGTTTTCCCTAACGTCTCATGTTTTTTTGGCTTTGCTGTATTTTGCTTTTAGCTTTAATTTCTGTTCTCCTTTTTTGATTAAATTAGTAAAAACTAATCTCTGCCTCCTCTTCTCTGCTTTTGTGTCCTCAACCAGCCTCCACCCGACCTTGATATTTGACCTTCTTTACCATCCCAGGCTCCATTATGAGCCAATCTTCTGATGTTACTAACTGTTGATATCATTGTACCGATGAACCACCATAAAGCACAATGCTTTAGTCTGCTTTTCCTGCCTCAGCCCAGCAGGATTAAAATGGGTATTAGTCATTTAAAGCACTTTTCAGAAAAAGTGTTTTTTGTTTTTTTTTCATTCATGTAAATATACTGGTGTGATATCTTAGTATAAATTTGATTAGTTTTTGGTATATATCTTCACCTTGATACAAAGAGATTTGTGTGCTGACATGGGAGGAGTTGATGGAGTCATTCTACTTTTAATATTTTCTGCCTGGCTTCAAAAGAACAGCCCAGCACTGGTCTTTCCCAGTGTCTCATTTTCATAAAGTGCTTCATTTTTTTAAAGAATTTTCTCACTGAGCTGGAAGAACAGCTTCTGTGTAGGGCCCTGGTGATGACACCATGCTTTCAACACTAAAATCCTGGTAGAGACAAGATACATCTAAAAGCTTCTCTGCTTAAGGCTGCATTGTGTCTGGGAAAGTGGGGGCCTAGTGGTTAGAGCATAGGGCTTTGAATCCTGAGGTTGTGAGTTTGATCTTCCACAGACTGCCACTCTGACTCCCTGAGCAAGAGCCTTAACCCCACACTGCTCCCCGGGTGCCGCACAATGGCAGCCCACTGCTCCCCAAGGGGATGGGAATTAATTTCGTTCCTCTATACTTGTGTTGCAGGGAGAGTTTTATTCCGGTNAGCAGCATAACCATAGAGATAGCTCAGAATAATCTGAGCATCTCTATGTAAAAAAAAAAGTTTTAAGCTATTTATAGCCTATGTACAAGATGCTTGGAATAGTAAATCTTGACTCGTGTTTGGCTCTGGCATTTGTGGAGAATCTATCCCTGTCTAAGCTGCACTATCATCCTCCACCCCTGATTTTCCAGTGATCCTTGAAGGAGAATCACTACCCTCTGATGTTTACCCAGTTAGAATGGCCTCAGCATTTATTATTTCTCTAAACCAAGAAAGGACCATCAGGCTTTGAGATAGAGGATAATTGATTCTCCTTCTTACTCATCAAAGAGCTTTAATTATCTGCAACGTGTCCTCAATCACTCTTACTTTGGTTTTCTTTGGTATATCTGTGTCATGATCTTGGTGCTGATGGTTTGGTTTTTTCCTTTGCTCCTTGCTCCCCTGTCTAATTGGTTCTGCAGCTGATTATCGCTGATCATTTCCACCTGGTTCCTCTACTATTTAAGTTGTGTTTGCCTCCCATCAGCGCCAGGTTATTCGTGTGTTTTGGTGAGATGTTTCCTGTCAATCTTTAGTCTGTCTGTTTTCCCGATTGTGAGCAGTTTCTGCCTTGAGGATCCCGAGTTTTGCCTTGTCCCTGTCTGCTCTGTTTGTCGTATCTTATCTTGGATTCTACCGGCTTCTGAACCTGGAACTGCCTTCTGACTTCGGCCTTGGATTTCCCTTCTGGAATCTGTTGCTGCTCGGCGTCGGCTGGCGCCCGCTCTGCTGGCGCCCGCTCCACTGCCTCTCTAGGAACTCTGGGGGTGTCGCCCATCGCAACTGCGGTCAAACCTCCCTCCTGGATTCTGATGTATTCTCCACGAATGCACTGAACTTTGAATCAGGTCAGTGACTAGCTCCAAGTCATATTCAGCTCCATTCAGTCACTGACCTGTATTCTCCTATCCCTGCAGAGATCCGCCCCGCAGCAGATGAGCAGTCCCGCGAACCTGTTAGTAAATAAGCGCTTTGAACTTTCCCACTGCCTGTCTCGCCTTGAATTCTGGGTCCAATATTCTGAGATCATTACAGAATAACCTGGCCGAAGCATGGACCCATCGGCAGACGGGCAGTGGCGAAATGACGTGGTTTAAAACATTTCCGAGCTAGAATCAGGCATGCAGGAGATCCTCGATTACCTGCGTAACCAGGCTGCTCCCGCTGCCCTGCCTGTGACAGCTGCCGCGCCCTCATTTTCTACTGATAGTCCAGCTCTTCTCGAACCACGTCTTTCCCCTCCTGAAGTGTTTAAGGGGGATCCGGATCAATGCAGAGCTTTTCTGACACAGTGCGAGGTTCATTTTGAGTTACAGCCCTCTGCTTTCCCTTCTGATCGTTCCAAGGTGGCCTATGTTATATCTCTGTTAGCGGAAAAAGCCAAATTATGGGAAACGTCAGAGTCTCAATTTTTTCTTTGGAACTAATTCGAGTTTTTTGCCCAGTTCTTCCAAGTAGGGAAGCCTCCTGGGGCCTTTTGACTCTCAGGCAGGGAGATCGGTCAGTGATGGAGTACATCACTGATTTTCACCTGTTGCACTGCATGAAAAGTAGCCTGACGTAGTCCGACTCAATTCTAGGCAGAATATGAGTCTGATACTGTTCCATAGAGCTGTGATTATGGGGCGTGTTT
>NW_015152477.1:15432-17437 GCF_000732505.1 Cyprinodon variegatus
GACCTGCCTCGGAGGGAATGCTGCCAGTTACCTCCAACCCCGAAGAAGCAAACGGACCGTTCACGGACTTATTTGTTAAATTTGTTTTTTTTCCTTTGCTCCTTGCTCCCCTGTGTAATTGGTTCTGCTGCTGATTATCGCCAATCATTTTCACCTGGTTCCTCTACTTTTTAAGTTGTGTGTTTGCCTCCCATCAATGCCAGGTAGTTTGTGTGTTTTGGTGAGACGTTTCCTGTCAATCTTTGGTCTGTCTGTTTTCCCGA
The DNA here is from genome assembly GCF_000732505.1 of Cyprinodon variegatus. Taxonomy (NCBI): domain Eukaryota; kingdom Metazoa; phylum Chordata; class Actinopteri; order Cyprinodontiformes; family Cyprinodontidae; genus Cyprinodon; species Cyprinodon variegatus. Next base: position 15,696 of record NW_015152477.1, read on the forward strand.
TTGTGAGCAGTTTCTGCCTTGAGGATCACGAGTTTTGCCTTGCCCCTGTTTGCTCTGTTTGTCGCATCTGGTCCTGGATTCCACCGGCTTCTGAACCTGGAACTGCCTTCTGACGTCGGCCGTCTGTTGCTGCTCGGCGTCGGCTGGCGCCTGCTCCGCTGGCTCTCTAGGAACTCTGGGGGCGTTGCCCGCCGCAACTGCGGTCAAACCTCCCTCCTGGATTCTGCTGTGTTCTCCGCGAACGGACTGAACTTTGAATCAGGTCAGTGACTTAGCTCCAAGTCGTATTCAGCTCCATCCAGTCACTGACCTGTATTCTCCTATCCCTGCAGAGATCCGCCCCACAGCAGACGAGCAGACCCGTGCACATGTTTGTAAATAAACGCTTTGAACTTTCCCACTGCCTGTCTTGCCTTGAATTCTGGGTCCAATATTCTGAGATCATCAAATATTTGTATCCAAAACAGCATGTAATTGATTAATTCCCTCTACAACAGTAACCACAAGTGGAAAAATCTCTTCAGCAGTTCTTGGCGATGAATACGAGTGAACTCTACGAACTTTTAATGAAAGGTTTGAGTATAATAATATAGTTTATGCAAAGGAAAATCAAATTCATCCCAGAGGTGCCGCCATTTTATTTTTGTAGCATTCCACTGCTCTGTCTAGTATTAACTGGAACAAGAATTTAACTGGGTGGTGGGGCGTCTCTTGGGTTCTTTTAATTTCAGGTAGATACCTCACAGGTTTATCTATGATGAGTCAAAACCTACTCTTCTGATTAACATTTACCACATAAATACTTGAAGTAGCATAAATAAATCCAGACAATGTGTTTCTTTTTAATGAAACTTGAAAAAAATATAATAAACCCAAAAGTCAGGTTTCCCAATACCAAATACCACTCTTAAACACAAGGGCAATGCCCTTATTTCTGAGACTTAAATGTCTCTGAAGCCAAAACAGAGCCGGATTTGTTACTTTTCCTTATACATTATACCTTACTGATTCACTTAGTTTTTTTTTTTCAATAATAACCAATGAGTTTAACAGTTTCAGATTATTTTTTATCAAATTTTTTTTTGCATTAATATAACTCCATACATTTATACATATGCATATACATTTATTTTTCCAGTGCAGTTCACTTCTCCCTACATCTTATAACTACTGTTATAAATTTGTATGGGAAATATGTATGTATGAATAAAAACAAAATGCAAGTAATTGGATTCAGTTGACAAAGGATCTCAGTGGGGATAATCGTATTGTTACTTTCATTATAAAATACTTTCAAAATGAGAACTTTGGTCTTTATTTTGGTTTTAGTTTGGACTAATTACTCCCATTCCATGCTGGATTTCCTCCAGTCACTCCCAGCTGGTCTTTCCCTTTATACAAAGAACTTTGTGTGCTGACATGGGAGTAGGCTGAGGGAGTCATTCTGCCTTCATATGTTCTGTATTGCATCTTCACTAGTCTCTTGTTTTCATGAAGAGGTTGGTATTTTAAAGACTTTTCTTTCTGAGATTGAAGAACTGCTTCTGTGTACGGGCCTGTTGGTGAAACTATGAATTCAAACACTAAAATCTGTCCGGCCAACGGCTTCTCTGCTTCAGGCTGTTTCATGTCTCTCCTCTGAAGGATTCTGAATGGATCACTAAGCGAACCAAACCAGACCAAACCCGATCCGGTCGTATGCTGTATGCTTCCTCGCGCCTGCCTTACCGTGCTTTAGATGT
>NW_015152477.1:18051-20365 GCF_000732505.1 Cyprinodon variegatus
ATTAGATTCCTGTTGCGTATTATTACTGATGTTTTCCTTAATAGTTTATCTAATTGAGACAGGTCTTCTGTCCGGATATACAGTAATAATCTCCATTCTGTACGTGGCAAAGATTTGGGAATTTGGGAAAGAGCAGTGTCCTTCAGCTAAGTGTCATGATTTTACTAAGGTTCAGACCCAAATGCAGAAGACCAAAGAGGGAGACGAGGTTTTATTGAAGAGATAATTCAGAGAGGTGTTGCTCTGATCACTGCTCAACCGGAAGTTTCCAGAGAAGTGGTTGAATCCTTGACTCCAGTCTGTATGCTGTAGTTCCAGTGTTTGTCTGATTCGGTGGAGGGTGGAACAGGGTTTACCGAGAATACGGTTGTTAATAGGTGAATGGAGAAAACTGACTGCCACTCAAATTTCCTGCGTTACTTGAACGGGTCGTAGTGGAGAATTATCCCTTTCTTTGTGTGAAGCTCAAACGATCTCTTGGGGAAAGTGGATCTAAACCTCCTGTTTGAACCCCAGCTCAGTTTGTAGCTCAGTTGATCCTTCCAGGGAGAGAAGGTCCGAAAAATCTAGTTAGCAGGATGACTTCCTGCCGAGAGGCAAAAGACAAACAATGTTAAAACTCAGGTTGACAAGAACACAGTTTGACTCAGCAAAACTCAGCTTGGCTAGAGTACCCAAAACTGGCAAACACTCTGGCGTCGAGGTAGTGGCAGTCAGCAGCTTAAGAACACTCTGTTAACGAAGTAACCATCAGCAGTTGTGTAAGGGGGTGGACCAGAACCAGGCTCCTCCTGGTGGAGGAAGGGAGACAAACACAGAAAACATGAAACAGACAGACAGGAGTCCTGACACTAAGAACAAGGTGTAATATTTTGATAAGGCTGGAGCCATGGATTTCTACTCATCTGCTAAGGTGTATGATGTAATGATGTGGCATACTGGAGATAAAATATAAAATTACTTTTTAACTATTATTCGGGGCCACTTCCCATGAAGTGAGTCCGGAGGTGAGCAGCTGTCTTCTGTAAACTCTAAGCAGCTTCTCTGATCTGAGTAAGATTACAATTTCTATCAGAATCTGTTGTTATGTCTCATTGTTTTTTTAAGAAATATGTATTTAATATAATATTTCTGAAGTTGTTGGGATCTGGAGATCTACCACCTGTCTCCAGCAGAGAGCGCCGTGGGTCTCCTGGGCTGGAGCCCTCAGCACACCTGAGGATCATCAGCCTATCAGGAGACCTTCTACATAAGCAGCAGTCAGACCTTCCTTCAACGCCGCAGTGTTGACCAAGTTTGGTTAGCGAATCTGAGCCTCTGTTTATCTTAAGTGAATCTTGGTTACTCTAAAAGAGAAACTAGATTCTAACCTGCTTCTGTCTTCTTTGCTCACAGAAAACCTGACTGAAGTCTGAAGCTCTGGATGAGCTTTGCCTGGAAACCTGCCTGCCTGCCCAAGGAAGCTAAACCTGAAGATATCAGTCTGGATTCCTCCACCAGCTCTCAAGGAAGAGCTAGGAAAACAAGCCAAGGTCTGAAACTCATAAGCCAGAAGCTAGACGCTGCTGCTGAGCTCTCTGCTGAATCTACAGTCTCTGGACCCAACCAGTTCCCCCTCTCAAAGGGATCAGCTAGAACCTCTTCAAGGTACAATCTGAATAGACACGCTAGACAAACCATTGGAGCTGCATGGCTAATCAAACTATCCATCTCTGCAGATATCAGTGATTCCTGTCCCGGACCTGTACCAGAACCAGTTCATATTACTCTGTGTGTGTTCATTCAATAAACTCTGTTAAACTTTTACTCAGCTCCGTGTGGTGTTCTGCATGTGGGTTAAGTCTCTTAAGCCTATCATGGCAGAAGTGTTATTAAAGGGTTTGTCCCGAGTGATCATTTTTCAGGAAAAAGAACAGGAGAGATAGAGCTTCAAGGTGCATACACAAAGCCTATCTTTAACAAATGGTGTTTCTGACCGAACCTGAACAATTGGATCACTCGAGGAGAGCCACTGATGGAATAACCACACAACTGAGACAATGAGGTCTCCGCATAGAGGTGAGGAGATTCCCTTTTAAAAATCTCCAGTGTTTTTTTCTGAGGGGTTCTTTCCTGGGTTCTGTGAGCTTTGGGTTCTCAGGCCACCATAAAGTGTGCCACAAAACATCTTCTTTTGTTTTTTGTAGCCCAGAAGCTACCAAGGTACAATTTGAACTTCAGATAAAATGTGCTCACATGAAAAACCCAAACATTAAGCACCCGGTTACTTAGATTGTTTTAGATTCAACCTTATACAGGGACAATTTGATTGCTG
>NW_015152477.1:20705-23752 GCF_000732505.1 Cyprinodon variegatus
TTAACTTTCTGCCTGAACACTCTGTGGACTCTTGGAAACCTGGACCAGTCTGTTCCTGTTCTTATCGGTATCCCTGAACAGGCTTTAGACACCTAGACCTCCAAGCCTTCCTGTTCAGATCAGTTCCCCTGACCTTGCATGGACTCCAAGGACTGCAGCATCTGGTTCACTTTGGGTGGTGCCCGCCGCATCTGATTGGTAGCCCTCCGGCTGGATCCTAGTGCCTTTTATGGAGGTGGACTGAACTGTCAAACCAGGTAACTGACTCTCATGGATCATCCTCCTTCAGATTATCATGGTCTCCTAAGTGTGTTTTTCTTCAACCAGAGTTTTCAGTGATGGGTGGGTCCCCACTGCAGCAGCTGCAGATACACATCCTGATTCTCCTTTGCATTTTTTTACATGACTGCTTTTCATTTTTCCCACTGTCTGTCTTCCCTGAATACTGGGTGCTTCTTTCCCATTTCCTGACAATTGTAGATTTCAGAAGAAACAGGAACAAGATGAAACCTATTAACATCATGGGAGAACCAGTGGAGGTGGTTGCGGAGTATGAATACCTTGCATTTCACTTTGACAACAAAGTCGACTGGAGACACAACTGTGAATACAAGAAGAGACAGAGCAGATTTTACTTTACTAAGGAAGCTTGGGTGATTCGACATTTGGAGAAAGATGCTGTATGTCTTCAAAGTCTGTTGTGGAGAGTGTGATCTCTTTTTGTATCATCTGCTGGGGTAACAGTATTAGAGCGAATGACCTAAAAAGGCTCAACAAGCTAATAAAGAAGGCCAGCTCTGTTCTAGGAACTCCTCTAGAACCTCTGGAGAATATTTTATAAAGAAGAATTCTTCATAAAGTGAAGAAAATTATCGACAACAGTGAGCTTCCTCTTCAGGAAATTTTTAAATAAAAACAAAGCGTCTTCAGTCAGAGACTTCTCCAGATCCATCGCGAAACTGCCTGCTAAAGAAGATCCTTCCTGCCTAGAGTTATCAACACCTACAACATCTGTTTAAAGAAATAACGTATGATTAGCTGCAACCTTTAATTTCCCTTTGGGATTAATAAATACCATTTTTACATTAATACCTTTTTAATTTCTACTGCTTTCATGTAGCATCTTAAATCTCTTTGTTCTTTGATTTTCTTCTCCAATAAATTTGATTTTCTTCCCTTGTCATCACCAAATCCAGTAATTGGCACAGCTTGCATCCAAACTTTCTGCCTTGGCCAGGTGATCTTTGAGCAAAAATACTGCACTTGATCCTTTGACCATCAGCCTGGCTGCTGGTGATCCTGTCTTACATTTTTGTTGACTTATCTTTTGGCAGCTAAATCAATGGCAAAAGGTGTTGTGCGGCATCAGGTACCCAATAGATGTGCATGTGCTAACGTTAGCTTGCTGAGTCAGTCCTCCCTCTTCATATGTAGAGCCAGAGGGCTTGTTGAGTGTGCTGCTTCTTCTGCTGTCATCTAACTCTACTCCAGTTTGTGTCTTCTAACCCTCTTTGAAGCCAATTCAACACCATCCATTTTAATTAACTTCTGCTATTCTCACAGACACACACCTACTCTACATCTACTTAGGCAAGCACACTGCAACAAAACAAACGGGCTACATGCTGTGAACTCTGAAGTGATGTTTACTGTGTACCCTTCTGTATCGGCCCACTTAATGCACTGCATGGGTCCTATCCAACCAGAACACCCTCTTACACACTTTCTTCCTCTACATAAAAAAACAACTACAAATTAATTATATTTATCCAACAAGGACGGCAAAGAAACACTGCAGCTGGACTTTCACCAGCCACATCTGATACGGGGTGTCTGTTCTCTGACGGTTGAGTTTGCATCTATTTAAAAATGTTTCCTTTTAATACAGATCCTTTGTCTGTAAAGTTAATAAAAAAAAAGCTTTTATGTAAAACAGGATAGGGACAGGATTTTCCCAATAGCATTTTTATAAACCTCTCAGAAGAAGGATCTGTATTAAGAGGAAATGTTTCTTTAATATATGCAAACACAAACCCTGAGAAAACTGACAGCCTTTATTCTGTATTAAAGGTCAATGGTGAGAATCCAGCTCTGCACACATGGTGATTTTCTCACTACTAGATATATTTTCTACCAAGGACATTTTTTGAAAAAGTCAAATTAAGCTGCTGTTCAGAGAGCTTGAAAATTAAGAAACAAACAATTTACTTAAGACAATTTTCAGCAAAGTATCCTTTCACTTCCCTATATTAGGTCCTGCAAGTAAATACAGTAAAAGTGAGAAAACTTTCCATTTATATTTCACAGAGAAGAAAGGGTCAGAAACTGCACAAGAATGCAATGAAACACAGACTCCAATGCTGTTGGGGAGTGCTGGCCTAGTGGGTAGGGCATAGAGCTTGGAATCCAGAGGTTTGAGCCCCACTCCCACAGCCTCCACTCTGGCTCCCTGAGCAAAGACCCTTAACCCCACACTGCTCCCCTGTCGCCACACAATGGCAGCCCACTGCTTCCCAATGGGATGGGTTAAATGTACAGAGTGAATTTTGTTACGCTTTGGTTGTGACAATTAAAGAACAATACATTTTTGGGAATGTAAAAGGAAGTGAAACATAAAAACTTTCTTAGAAAGAGCCACCTATGGACCTAGTTGTTTGGAATGGAGCTAAAGTATCCAGAGAGAACCCACTCGTGGAGGGAATGTCCTGCACTTGTGTACATTAATAAATGTAATTTTGCTGTCATGTGCTTTCCTCTGAATTCACAACCAGACAGCTGTGAATTGAAATTAAAGTGTTATTCAAGCTTAATCACAGTCACACTTCTGAAATAAATTAACAGTGATTTCCATCCAAAAATATGAATTTATTGACAATTATCAATTATAAACTCCATGTTAAACATACTTTAGTTCATAACTTTAAACAAAGCTTATAAAACTCAACTGAACTACATAGTCTTATGAACATATAGTATATATACACTTTCTCAAGTGAGAAAGTTAACCAATTATACACTGAAAGTACTTTCTGTCTGTTAAAAACAGC
>NW_015152477.1:23800-25239 GCF_000732505.1 Cyprinodon variegatus
TATGTTCTCTAAACCCAGCTTAGTCTGCAATCTGGCAGCACGCTTTAGCTGACAGATGACGACTAAACTAGATAGTAACAAGCATAGCATATAGATCGCAGGAAGGAGCAAATAATGACAGGCTAAACTGGCTGATGGGAAACTTGAAAATCCAGAAAATGACTAAACAGAGTAGTGTTGGGATCTGGGGATTTACCACCTTCCTCCAGCAGAGTGCGCCGTGAGCCCTCCAGCACACCTGAGATGCATCTACTCATCAGGAGATCTTCCCTTCATATGCAGCTGCCAGACCTTCCTTCAACGCCGCAGTGTTGACCTTAGTTTGGTTAGCAACCTGAGCCTCTGTTACCTGAAATAATCTAAGTTGTCTCTAAGTGAGAAAACTGGTTCTAACCTTCCTCTGTCTTTGCTCACAGGAAACCAGCCTCAAGCCTGAAGCTCTGGGTGAGCTTAACCTGCCTTCCAGCCCTAGTGAGCCAAACCTGGAGATTCCTATTTGGATTTCCCCCGCTACTCTCTGTAAAGAGCTGGAAACTATGATCAAGGTCTGCCATTAAAAGTCAGAAGCTAGACGCTGCAGCTGCTTGTGTACTCTGCTGAACCAACAGTCAATGGACCCAACGGTTCCCTCTCTCACAAGAGAAGCCTTGACCCCGTCAATGTAGAATCAGAATTATCTAAAAGGACTCATTAATCATCTGCCTGCCCAGCTAGTCAAACTATCATCTCTGCAGACTTCAGTGAACCCAACCCGGACCAGTTCCAGATCCAGTTCATGTTTTTGTGTGTCAATATCTTAAATAAACTCTGTTAAACTTTTACCCAGCCTCCGTTGTGTTCTGCATGTGGGTTTGATATAAAACCAATCATGACAGAACACTGCGGCCAAACACAAAGCCCAGCAGATCACCTCAGGAGGAGGCTTGAGGAACAGGACGCTCAGATCCTTGGACATGCGCATACCCTCCGTGAGTTACACATGAAAGTTGAACATCAGAACCAAATGCTACAAACGTATGCCAGCTACATGGGAAATGCTAATGCCACCCCAGCAGTACGTCCTGTTCCGGATCCACTTCCGCCTCTAAGGTCACCGGCAGTGACGTCATTTCCTGAGTTCCGTCCTAGTCTGCCTGAAAGATTTTCAGTTAACCAAAAGGATTGTAAGGGATTTTTGTTTCAATGTCATTTACTTTTTGAGCACTCTCCCGGCAGTTTTCCGAATGATACAAAAAAAAATATCCTTCATTCTTTCTCAACTCACTGGACGAGCTCTTGAATGGGCGGAGGCAAGGTTCTCTTCAGAGTCCAGTTTTTCTTGTACTTTTCCCGAGTTCATATCTGAGTTTTCCCAAGTATTTAACCACGACTCAGATAAAACAATTGATTCCCGAGCCCTGCTAAATTTAAAACAGGGAAATTCTACAGTGGCTGAGTTC
>NW_015152477.1:26081-27082 GCF_000732505.1 Cyprinodon variegatus
TTCAGTCCCCTAGAGGTAGGGGGGAGATGGACTCTCCTGACCTTACTTCTGTTCCTCCCGAATATCATGATCTGGCACCAGTCTTCAGTAAGGTCAGTGCGATGTCTCTTCCACCTCATAGACCATATGACTGCGCCATTGATCTGTTACCAGGAGCTCCCATCCCCAGCAGTAGACTGTTTAATATCTCCAAACCTGAGAAAGAGACCATGGAAAAATACATCAATGAGTCACTTGCTGCTGGGATCATCCGACCGTCTTCATCCCCTCTCGGTGCTGGCTTTTTCTTTGTGGGAAAAAAGGACGGTTCTCTCCGACCCTGTATAGACTACAGAGGATTGAATCAAATAACCGTCAAAAATAAGTATCCCTTACCATTGCTAGCATCAGCTTTTGAACCTGTTCAAGGGGCAACCGTGTTCACCAAACTCGACTTAAGAAACGCATATCATCTTCTTAGAATAAGAGAAGGAGATGAATGGAAGACAGCATTTAAGACCCCCATTGGCCAATTTGAATATTTGGCCATGCCTTTTGGTCTGACAAACGCTCCTGCCTGTTTCCAAGCTCTAGTAAATGATGTCCTCAGAGACTTTCTCAACGTTTTTGTTTTTGTATACATCGATGACATCCTGATCTACTCTAAAAACCTGTCTGATCACAAGAAACACGTTTGTCTGGTCCTTAAAAGACTGCTTGAAAATAAACTTTTCGTAAAAGCTGAGAAATGTGAATTTCACCAACCTTCTGTCACTTTTCTAGGGTTTGTGCTCGAGGACGGGCAGGTGAAGGCATCTGAAGACAAAATAAAAGCAGTTTTGGACTGGCCTACTCCCGAGAACCGTAAGCAGCTTCAAAGATTCCTGGGGTTTGCTAACTTCTATAGACGATTTATCAGGAACTACAGTCAAACAGCTCTACCTCTCACAGCCCTGACTTCTCTTAAGAAGACGTTCCAATGGTCTGCAGAAGCCGATGCAGCTTTTAACAAGCTGAAGGCT
>NW_015152477.1:30012-32231 GCF_000732505.1 Cyprinodon variegatus
GAGCCATCTGAAGACAAAATAAAAGCAGTTTTGGACTGGCCTACTCCCGAGAACCGTAAGCAGCTTCAAAGATTCCTGGGGTTTGCTAACTTCTATAGACGATTTATTAGAAACTACAGTCAAACAGCTTTACCTCTCACAGCTCTGACTTCTGTTAAGAAGACGTTCCAATGGTCACCAGAAGCTGAAGCAGCTTTTAACAAAATGAAGGCTCTCTTTTCCAGCGCGCCCATACTGATTCAACCTGACCCCTCTAAGCAATTCATATTAGAGGTGGATGCATCTGATTCTGGAGTGGGAGCTGTGTTGTCTCAGCAATCTGACTCAGACCAAAAGACTCACCCTTGTGCCTTTTTCTCACGCAGACTTTCTCCAGCAGAACAGAATTATGATGTTGGTGACAGAGAGTTTCTAGCTATCAAGCTAGCCCTGGAGGAGTGGAGACATTGGCTTGAGGGCGCTGAACACCCTGTGTTGGTTTGGACGGATCATAAGAACCTGTCATATATCCAGTCTGTAAAGAGATCTAACCCACGTCAGTCCGGTTGGTCTCTCTTCTTTTCAAGGTTTAATCTGATCATATCTTACAGACCCGGTTCGAAGAACATCAAGCCTGACTCTCTTTCTCGCCTATATTCATCCGATAAGCCTGAAACACCCGAGCCTGTTCTCCCTGCCACTTGCACGGTTGGAGCCATTTCCTGGGAAATCACTGATCTCATCAATCTTGCCTTGGCTTCTGAACCTGACCCAGGAAATGGACCTCCAAATAGGGCTTATGTTCCATCTTCTGTCAGATCCCGTCTCATCCAGTGGATGCATGCAGCCAAGTTCTCAGCCCATCCTGGTATAAGTAGAACCATCGCCCTCATCACACAACGTTTTTGGTGCCCGTCCCTTCACAAGGACGTGAAGGAGTACGTACTGGCCTGTCCCATCTGTGCCAGGAATAAATCTACCACCAACCACCTTCCGGGCTGCTGCGTCCTCTGCCTGTTCTGCCTCGTCCATGGTCCCACATAGCAGTGGATTTCGTTACCGGTCTCCCAGTTTCCTAGGGTATGTCAACCATTCTAACCATAATTGATCGTTTCTCTAAGGCCTGTCATCTGGTTCCCCTCAGGAAACTACCCACAGCTTTCCAAACCGCTCAGCTCCTGGTCAAGCATGTATTCCGTCTGTATGGTATCCCACAAGAGATTCTGTCCGATTGAGGTCCGCAGTTCATCTCCCAGGTCTGGAAAGCTTTCTATACAGCTCTAAATTCTAAGGTCTCTCTCACTTCCGGATATCATCCACGGACAAACGGCCAAATGGAGAGGATTAATCAGGAGCTAGAGTCCACTCTCCATTGCCTGACATCCACTAACCCGACTGACTGGAGTCAGTATTTGTCATGGGTAGAATACGCTCACAATACACAAAAATCTGCTGCTACCGGCCTGTCTCCGTTTCAGATTTCCATCGGCTATCAACCACCACTCTTCCCTGCAGATGAAAGAGAGATCTCCCTCCAATCCGTCCATCATCACATCCGCCGTTGCCACAAAGTGTGGAATGAGACCATCACTGCTCTGAACCGGACCTCTGTTCAAAATAAAAGATTTGCCGACAAGAAACGACGTCCTGCACCCGATTACACCCCTGGTCAAGAGGTATGGCTCTCTACACATGACATTCCATTAAAGTCAATGTCAAAGAAGCTCTCTCCCAGATTCATCGGACCATACAAGATCGCTCAAGTCATCAACCCATCTGCTGTCCGCCTGCACCTGCCACCCACTCTCCGCATACACCCCGCCTTCCACGTCTCTGAAATCAAGCCCGTTCTCACCAGTCCTCTGTGCCCTCCGTCCGACTCCCCTCCACCCGCCCGGGACATGGATGGCCACCCTGCATTCACTGTTCGCCGGATCGTGGACTCCCGTCGCCGGGGTCGTGGTTGGCAGTAACTCGTCGACTGGGAGGGCTACGGCCCTTCATCCTGGACCCTTCTCTCATCGATGAGTATAAGAACTCTCTTCCGTCCACTTCCTCTGGACCGCCAGGAGGCGGTCGTTGAGGGGGGGGTACTGTTGGGATCTGGAGATCTGCCACCTTTCTCCAGCAGAGAGCGCCCTGGGTCTCCTGAGCTGAAGCCACCTGCACACCTGAGGCTGATTCATCTCATCAGGAGACCAGCTATATACAGTGGGCACTGGTTGGAAATGGACGGTTTC
>NW_015152477.1:33049-34804 GCF_000732505.1 Cyprinodon variegatus
GCTCTCTGCGGAACCCATAGTCTCTGGACCCAACCGGTTCCCTTTCTCCACCGATCAGTCTGAACTTCATCGGGTACAACTCAGAAACAAACTCTGCCAAGACATCTTTGCTACCTGGCTAACCAAACAATCCCTCTCTGCAGATAACTCTGTGAATCCAGTCCCAGGACCTGTACCAGCATCAGTACAAACTAATATCTCTGTGTGATTATTCCATAAACTGTTGAACTTTTATCCAGTCTCCTGTGGTGTTCTGCATGTGGGTTAAGTCAGTGAGACCCATCACGAGAAAGTGATTATCTGGTAATATCTATGAATAGCTTGGTTATATTAATATTAGACACAACAGAACTGTATGTAAACTCTGTAATGTCATGACAAGATTTGTTCTTTATTTTTGTTTTTATTCAAGAGGTTTGCAACACAAAACTGTCATGGACAAAGTGCACATGATGAACAAATCTTATCCTTTTTCAGGAACTATAAAGTGCACTTGGAGGAGTAACAGTTCTTTCGGTTTTAAACAAAGGTTGTATTTGACTATTACGTTCTTCTTGTCCTCTTCTCTGACAAACTTGAAGTAATGCGCATACGTCCATCTCACGAATGTACAGTCGTCTTCTGCCATCTTCGTTAGCTTTTCCACTGGGAAGCGCAAGCACTATGCAGAGATCATGTCTCGCGCGGCGCGCCACTCCTGTAAAACCCACTCTAATCCTCCTTCATAAATGTCTCGCGGTCTTGCAGTTTTACTTTTTTTTTTATAAATAAGTGTTGTAACGCAAGCTTTGCTGAACATGTACCGTGTAAAATATTACAGAAAATTTAGAGGTAATTCCTTACACTACGGCGTTACATCAAGAAGTAATACATTACTGTAATGCATTACTTTTGTAACGCATTACTCCCAACACTGGTTACAAACAGAGTATTGTTCTGACAGAACAATTGATCAGTTCATAAAGACTGCACTAGAATGACAAGGCAGGATGGTCTCCTGACTGAATCATGAGACACAGTGGAGCATCCCCTTGCACAAATGTTTCATAAGCAAACACAGACATAAAATCATTAAATAAACCTAACATATAACCTACTCAAAAGCTCTTATTCAAAATAGTGAGAACTGTTCATATAAACTGGTCAAAAGCCTTATCCTTTCATACATACTTCTTAAAAGCTTTCATACTGGCCAACGCTGGCCAGGTATGCAGAGAATCTGAAAGTTAGCGACGTAATTTTAAGGAGCTGCGGGGGGCTGACAGCTGGAGGGGTCCGGGTTATGCGGTGGGGTCTTCGGCCTGGCTTGGTACTGACCTGAGATGCCGGAGCACGAGAGAGCACTTGGAACGGGATCCAAGGCAAGATGCAACCTGAGAAGGACAGGAAAACAAAATTATTTTGAGATCGAGTTGCTGTCAGGAGACAGTGGCCAACTGAGGCGTACTACACAAGGTTAACACTCTGGTATTGATCAGCCGGCCGCTCCCTGCTTAAATCCTCGTGTCATCACACTGCTGAACAAGCCGCAGCTTTGCACCACGTCCCCTGTCAAACTAGTCAAAGCAGGAAAAAAAGAGGGGGAAAAAGGCAGCAGGTAGAGACCGGATCAGCGCTGTCCGCTGAGTCCTGACAAATATGAGCCAATCACATTGCTGGAAATACATCAGTGACCATTTATCTGCACCACAAAGCGCCCTTACATTAGCCTGGGTGCCATTCCGAACTTAGTCCCGCCCACAAGGTTTGAGGTCG
>NW_015152477.1:36460-37621 GCF_000732505.1 Cyprinodon variegatus
AAAAGCAGACTGGGTCTTCCGCCTCATCCCTCTACTGACTGGTAAGGCAAGGAGTGCCTACATTCATATGGATGTTGATGAGACACATGATTATGAAAATGTGAAAATGGCCATTTTAAATAAGTATGATGTGAATCCTGAAACCTATAGACAAAGGTTTCGTTCCCTGTATGTTCATCCTGATGAGAGCCCTAAAGAACTTTATGTGAGGCTGAAAGAACTGTATGGAAAATGGATTCTACCCAGAGGTAAAACAGTGGAAGAAGTTGGTGAAATGTTAATTTTGGAACAATATCTCAGAATGTTGTCCCCTGAGCTCCAGGTGTGGATAAAAGAGCATGATCCAAAATCAGCTGCAGAAGCCTCCAGCCTTGCAGATGTGTTTGTGGCTGCTCGTGGGAAGGGCCAGCCATGGAGTATTGCCTCATTTAAAGCGAAGAACACTGGCAAGCCAGCACCATCTCGGCACCACCAGGGTTCAGCAACAGGTGTGAGTAAAATCTCAAGAAATGAGCAGCCTGCCAATGCTCCTAATAAACTTGTTAGAAAAATCCCTGTTTGTTATCTTTGTGGGATGGAAGGACACATTAAACCCATGTGCCCACAAAATCCTTTAAAACTGACCCAGATGTGCTTTGTGCCATGCAAAAGCCCAGATATAAAACAAGAGAGGCAATCTTTAATGAAAACTTCCACAGTAATAATCAATGGAAGAAGACTTAAAGCATTGATAGATACTGGCAGTAATCAGACTTTGGTTCACAGACAGTGTGTACCAAGTGGTATATGTCCTTATGGGACCATCTCAATCTGTTGTGTGCATGGTGAAGAGAGGTCTTACCCTACTGCTGACATTTTTATTGAAGTAGAAGGACAAGCATATCTACTGAATGTTGTTGTGGCTGATAACTTGCCATTCCCTGTAGTTTTGGGAGAAGACCTGCCAGTGCTCTATGATCTGTTAAAACAATCAAAGGACTGTAATTTGGCTATTACAAGGGCTAAAGCTAAAGAAATTAATGAGCACCTTCCAAATTTGAGTACCTTACCTTTCTTTGATGCTGACTTAGAATCTGAACCCGGGAGATCTAAGAAATCAAGGAGTCAAAGAAAGCAGGAGAAGTTCAGAGGTACTGTTATAAAGGTGCCTGCAGATGCTAC
>NW_015152477.1:39258-40750 GCF_000732505.1 Cyprinodon variegatus
CACAAATTTGGTTGAACATAATATTGTGCTGAAAGAAAATGCGTCAGTTAAACGAATGAGTTACAGGGAACCTGAACGTATCTTGGGAGCTTTGAAGTAAAAAGTGGACCTCATGTTGTCCCTGGGAATCATTCAGCCCTCAAAAAGTGAATGGTGCAATCCAGTTGTGTTGGTTCCCAAAAAGGATGGCACCATAAGGTTCTGTATTGACTTCAGGTATCTGAACTCTGTTTCAAAGTTTGATTCATACCCAACACCCCGAGTGGATGAACTTATAGAGCGTCTGGGGAAAGCTAAATATTTATCCACTATTGACCTTTCTAAGGGCTATTGGCAGGTTGTTCTCAGTGAAGGTTCAAGGGAGTTAACAGCTTTCCGCACATCCTGGGGGCTGTTTGAGTTCACAGTTCTGCCGTTTGGTCTTCATGGAGCACCTGCCACTTTCCAAAGACTGATGGACCAGGTACTGTATGGTCTAGCTGATTATGCCAGTGCGTATCTTGATGACATTGTCATTTACAGTGGAACCTGGGAAGAAAACCTGGAACATCTGAGGACAGTTCTGGACAGACTAAAGACGGCTGGTCTCACAGTCAACCAAGCAAAGTGTTCCCTGGCCAAAATGGAGACGCAGTACCTTGATTTCACAGTTGGAGGTGTAGTTATAAAGCCACAAGTGGATAAAGTCAGAGTTATTGCATCTGCTCCTCTTCCACAGACCAAAAAGCAGCTCAGATCCTTCTTTGGGATGGCCGGCTTCTACAATCGCTTTATTGCAAACTTCTCAGCTAGAGCGGCTGCCTTGACGGATTTGACAAGTTCACGGTGCCCAAATCCAGTTCTGTGGAATCCAAAAGCAGTTGCTGCTTTTCAAGACATCCAGCAATCTCTGAGTGAGAATCCAGTTCTTCATAGTCCTGATTTTGAAAAGGATTTTGTACTGCAAACAGATGCTTCTGAAAGGGGTGTTGGGGCGGTACTTCTACAGGGATCACCAGGGGACCAGCATCCTATAGCTTACATCAGTCAAAAACTGCTACCCCGGGAAGAGCGCTATGCCACAGTGGAGAAGGAAGCTTTGGCTATCAAATGGGCACTTGATTCCTTCAAGTACTACCTTCTTGGAAGGAAGTTTATTTTGCAGACCGACCACAAGGCACTTCAATGGCTAAACCGCATGAAGGAAACAAATGGAAGGATAACCTGGTGGTACTTGGCTTTACACCCATATCACTTTGAAGTCCAGCACATCCCTGGGAAAGAAAATGTGACGGCTGACTTTCTCTCTCGCTGTCCTAGTGACAGTTTCGAAGAGGGGGGGTGTGTGATGGTCACATGGTCAGTAACCCCACACAACACCACTTTTTCATAAGTTTTTTTTTTAAAAATCACAGTAGCATAAATATATTGGTTTGTTTTTGACAATTTTGAAGACATTAGTTCCAATTGTAGCGCGCACATTTGGTTAACTTTTGTTTATTTAATTTTTGTC
>NW_015152477.1:42352-48862 GCF_000732505.1 Cyprinodon variegatus
CTACTTCTCCCCTATAAATCTAGAAACATGTAAACTAAAACCTACTGCAATTGCTGGTGGAGATTTATAATCTACTGCTAAATAAAGCAACATTTTTTTTATTTTCAGGTCAGAGTTGTTTCATCAACTGTCAGCTCTATGAGTATCTCTACATTAATAAGGATATGAACTGGACTGAAGCCCAGCAGTACTGCAGAGAGAAACACACTGACCTGGCCACAGTGTCTAACATGACAGACATGAAGAGACTCAACAGCACTAGAGCAGGATATGAGAGGGACGTTTGGATTGGTCTGTATGATCAGATAGATGGTGACAGAACATGGTACTGGTCTCTGCCTGGAGTGGAGTTTAGTGAAAGGGAGACAAAATGGAACCAAGGAGAACCAAATGATAAAGGAAATGGAAATGAGAACTGTGGACGCTTGAAAAAAGATCTGAAATGGCAAGATATTGGTTGCCAAAATATGAACCAATTCCTCTGTTATGATGGTGAGAATGTTAATTTAATTTTCTGTAGTTTGTTTATGGGTTGTGAAATTATTTTCTCTGTTTTATTGAGTATTTTTTCTACAAAGAAGGAAACATGTAAAGTCAGTGTGATGTGAGTTTATCTGTTTACTCCACAGAAACTAATAGAACCCAGAAATACCTCTTGATTAGAGAGAAGAAGACCTGGCAGGAAGCTCAGAGTTACTGCAGAGAGAAACACACAGACCTGATCAGTGGAATGAAGCAGCTACAGGATGGAGAACTGCAGGAAGTGATGAAGTCTGTGGTAGCTGAGACATACATATATTTTGGTTTGTTCAGAGACACCTGGAGGTGGTCGGATGGAAGCAGTTTCTCTTTCAGACACTGGCAAGACTGGTTAAACAATCAGGAAGTCAACACTGGTCGATGTGCCGTGGCTGGGAATGATGATGAAGGCAGATGGCAGACTGACAGCTGTGATGTGAAAAAACCCTTCATCTGTTATAATGGTGAGATTTTTTTAGACACCTCTTCTAATTTTTATATATAATTTATTTTCCTATTATGTATGATTTAGCTCTTGATGTATTTCGGTAATATCAATTTTCCAAAAAGACATCGTACATCAGCATTCATTATTTAAAGGAATAATAAGCAATAATTTATTATTTGAGATAGAAAGAAAACAAATTTGAAAAATGTGTGGATCTAAACACTCACCTGAAGACAATCACCTACCACAATGAAGCTCTATTGGTATCAGCATTAGATTATGAGTTCATTACAAGACATGATCCTCCGAAAGGTGATGCTATTTTGTTATGCATATATCATTTCTGAAAATGCACAGACAGGTGAAAATGGGGAAATGGTAGTAAGGCTGAACAAAGTGAATATCTCTTTTATCCAGTGTTGTGATTGTTATTTATTTATTTTTATTCTCCTTTGCACTAACCACCAACATGTAGATGATTCATTTCTTGGTTTAAGTATTTTCATTACCTTGAAAGCTTTCTTGTGCAGATTCCGCTGTTGGAGGATTTTCCTGTAATCATTTTGTACAAAAGTGTTGTTGTTTTTTTCCGCATACATGAATCTGTGTGCAAGCTGCAACTTCCTCTTTGTTCTGTGTGAATCCAAGATAGAAAATCAGTGTATTAATCCTGTTAAATCCAGTTGAATCGAAAATGACTCCCCCTGCAATTAGAAAATTGCATCTTTTAAATTTCAAACATTTAACAAATGCAATGAATAGCCCAGCTCTAGGTAGGGTAGGGGGCAGGGAGGGGTGCAGCTGGAGTGGAGGTAGAGAAGGGTTCAGAGCAACTAGTGGTTAAATTTTATCATTTAAAAGTGTTTTATACCAAAGCAATTTGTTTGATTAATGTTTTTATCATCGTTTACGAATACTTATTAATAATGCCACTGAACAAGAAATTGTTTATGTCCTCTATGGCAGATAAAGTGATACTAGTCCAAGAAAACAAATCCTGGGAGGATGCCTTAGACTACTGCAGAAAATACCATGTTGACCTGGTCACCATCACCAACGAAACTCAGCAAACTTCAGTCCAGGAGATAGCTAAGAAAGCCACAACTGATTATGTCTGGATGGGACTGCACTACGCCTGCACTCTGGATTTGTGGTTCTGGGTCAATGACAAATTGGTCAGGTATGAGAACTGGGCCTCAGAGCAACCAATGGATGACTGTGACATGTCTGGAGCCATGGAGACAGGAGGAGAACATCAGTGGAGGAAAAAAAATGATAGTGAGAAGTTTAATTTTATCTGCTCTAAGGATTAAAACCGTTTGTATAATAGATTAAGTGTGGTGTTTGCCATAGGATATTTTGTAGTTCTGTGGAAACATCTTGAATTATTTAAAAAAAAAATCACTTTTTCTAACTGTGAGGGATTTAAAAAAATGACTCTTTGGTGGAAGGTTTAAGTCTGTCTTTCTCGATGTAAGAACTTCTCACCACTCTCTTTTTCTTTGCGGTCACTTGGTCAGGTGTTGCCATAGAAACGCACCCATGAGCAGTGTGAGCAAATCTACACTGACTGAGAGGCAGGGGAGATGTTTGGGTTTGGTTTTGGTTTAGATCAGGGGTAATCAATTAAAAATCAGCGAGGTCCAAAAAAGAAAATCATCAACCAGTAAAGGTCGGGAGAATTCTTTAATTATCTGTTACTTTAAACAGAATTTAACACTGAAATAAAATGAAGTGTTTATACATTCATGTTATACATTGAAATTTTAAATAAAAAAACGTAAAACAAAATAGACATTTTTCCATTTCAAAATCTAAAGTGTTTTTTGAAGTTTGTTACATTGACAGTTTCCTGATTTGCATATATTTTTATAACACCTGAACTGACTTTTTTTTTTTCTTTCTCTTGTGGCTATATCAGAGCAGTTGGCTTTATGCTGCCCTGCAAGGCTTTAAACCTGGGTTTGAATGGAGATAAAGCCATTCTCCAGCACATATCAAGGTGCTCATTTTGAGCCTGGATCCATAATTATTTTTGGATTCTGTTCATAGTGGAGAATCCTGCTTCACAGCAGCAGGTTGAGCCAAACATACTCTAAATTTTCAGGGTCTGCTACGGTCTGACCAGGTCAAGATCCGCTATTGCAATCACACTAAACAGGAAAAAGAACGGCGAGAAGATCTGTTTTTTTCAAATTAAATTATAGTAATAACATATTGGTAACTACAAATTAGAGCATAATTCTTATATATTTAAAAAACTAACAGTGTTTATTTAAAAGATTAGATGCAAGCTATTGGTCCTTCAACAGACCAGGAAGCAGATTTCTCATCTCCATCAGAGACCACACATCTGCTGGATGCTGATGAGGATTTTTTTAATATGTCATATTAATGCCTTGCATGCTGTCCTCAAGCTTCAAGGATAAGTCGGAGTGCAGCAATATGGGAGGAACAGCGGAGGCTGTAGGCTTTGCTTTGCGCAGGAGGTCAGGAGCGCAGCAGAGACGGAGGATGGGGGATTTTGGGGTAACAGGAGAAGCGGCGCAAGTGGAGTTAGACACTGTCGTCAGACAACATGTGATAATTTATAAATATTTTAAATCAGGTTGGGTCCAGATTAGCTAGCAGGTGGGTCCAGATCCGGATCGCAGTCCTTAAATCCATGACCTCTGCTTTAGATTATTGCTTAGTGTCAATTTGTTGAATGTAAATGGGTTTTATTTTCCACTAGTTTAAATTTTGTTGATTGTTTCCAAATAGAAAATTTAAATGTAAAGGCTTCCAACCCTTTTATTAGAGATTGTACAGGCTGATGCTTTAAAAGCTGGGTTGATAAATTTCGGTGTAACTTTTTGTTCTTTTGCTGTTATTTAGGAAAGTGTCTGCAAATCTTACATTAATCTTTTATAGGATGATCCTTTATTTCTAGTGTCTTCTTATTTATGCCCCTCCACACTAATTCCATGTGAACCTGTGTCTATAGATCAGGTTATATATTTAATAAATGTCTGTAAAAATTGGGCACTGTAAAAAGTTAAATACTGTAAACATATCTTCTACAATAAAAAGTAACCACATCTTATTTGGTGTTTAGTTTTTCTGTCTAATATGTGATGTGTTTTAAAGGCAAGGGATGCAGTCAAACTGAGAGTCCATGTAATGTTTAGTAGGTAGCTCCCATCCACAGGAAGCCAGAGTCTATACCAAACTTTCTAGTTAAATATGGAGATGTGTCTATATAAAATGGCTGTAAAAACAACAGCATTCAAAATCTGCTCCAAGAGAGAAAATTAATAAATTACCCTATGGTGGCTTGATAAGCTTAAAAGCAAAACACTGTTAAGCAAAAAAAAATATATGATCCTCCTTTTGTTGAAATTAAATGAACAGTCAGATCTCTTTGCTTAAGTTGGGAGTTGGGTATGTTTTTGTTGCTTTCAAGTTATTGTAGACTTCGAAAATGTGTGGGACTGCTGCCAATTCTCACAGCAGGTAAACATTTGCATGGAATATTGCACATTTACATGCAAAATAATCATTTTTTACATGTTTTTTTCTGTGTGGGTTAGAGTTTTGGCTGCCACTGGGTAATACAGATTGTCAGCATTTAATTATGTTCAGGTCACAAAACTGGCTAGGCCACTCCAGGACCTTGAGGTTCCTTTCTTTTAATCATTCTTTATTCAGATCTCCCTAAATTCCCTGAAAGTGGTTGCCTGTGTCCTTGGGGTCCACGAAAACTACAAAATTATAATGTATAAATCTCATTTACATTATAAAATCATGGCCATTAAAACAATTGTGTGTGGAGAGGACACATTTAAAAGTTATTTAGACAGAATTAATTAATTAATTTGCATTGAGTTTGTTGAATTTAAAGAATAGTTTAAACTCAAACGTCAAGAGTCTATCAGAAGAACATGCTAGTGAATTTGGAATATGACTATACTGAGTATGCTGAATAAGAGAAAAGACCACAAAGAAACGAAGCAAAATAGACCTAAACATACCTTTGTATACCTAAAAGAAAATTGGATCCATTTCCTTCCTACCAGGTTTCAAATGTTCTTCAGACCAGACGGCTTCACAGGGAGTCATACAGGGAGAAACATAGTGAACACGTTGATGGAGGTAAAAAATAAATGCGGCTTTAATGGAAAAATAGTCGCTGTTTTTACAGATAAAGCTGCCAACATGCTAGTTGCTGTCGATCTCACTGACCTATTACAGTACATGTTGGCTGTTTTGCCAATGTGCTTAATTTGGCTTCACAGTCTGCTCTTAAAACTGCTGCAGTCACACGGCTTCTGAGCAGAGTAAGATGCATCTCTGCTTTTTTTCATCAAAGTACTTTGGCCTGTCTTGCCCTCAGAAAGATTCAGAGGTTGTTGGACCTTCCGCAGCACAAACTAGTGACTGATGTCCCTACGAGGTGAAACAGAGCTTTAGACATGCTGGAGAGATTCTTGGAACAACAACCAGCTGTCTCTGCTGCCTTACTCACCCCTGCCAGTCTGGGTCCTTGAGTAAGACCCTTAACACCACACTTCTCCCTTGGGGCCACACAGGCCACTACTCCACAAGGAGATGGGTTAAATGCAGACGTGAATTTCTCCAGTGTGAGATTAATAAAGTAATATAATTATTATTATGGCAGCAGAGGATATTGTACAGGCTCTTAAGCCATTAAAGAAAGCCACCATAGTGATGTCTCAGAAAAGCACCTCTACTCTGTCTGTCATTGCAACCCTAAAGCTGAGCGAGAGGAAGTGTTCACACATCTTGTAGCTCTCACCAAGGAATTAGCCACTGTTAAAAGCTCATTGAGTACTTAATAAAGATAAAATTCACACTATAATAATTTTTTTTTTCTTGCTGTCAAATGGAATGCTAATCAACCTGTAATTATTTAAACACTCACCAGGAAAGAAATTGAACTATATTTATTTCACATTTATAACCCCAAAATGCATATCCAATTAATTATATCAAATTATAAATCTGTTCTTTATTAATGAAATGTAATTTTTATTTATATAATTTTTTTGCAACAGCACCAGAGAGGGCTGATAGATGTAGAAGATGAGGTAATTGAACCCCTGGTGACCCTTCTGGACCACCATCAAAGAAAGCAAGGGACTCTTGTGCTCTGGCTGATCTCTTTGGAAGCTCATATAAAACTCCACTAGCAGTGACCAGAACCAAAGATATGAAGGCATTAGATGAGGTGATGCGTTATAAAGAGGTACAACCACTGTGACTCTCCACAAATCCACTTCATTGGTGGAGAGAGCATCCCTCTGCATCCCAGCCAGGTAGTGCGCCTGCTGAAAGGATATTTTCAAGAGCAGGATGCATAGTCACAACCTAGAGAAGTAATTTGATCTGAACATGTGGATCAGCTGCTTTTTCTGAACAAAAATCTGCATGTAGCCTCTTAGTCTGTAGCCAGGAATGGGGAAATGTAGTTAGAGGTATGTTCAAAATAAGAAGTTTATCACTAAATGTTAAATAACTAAGAATGTTTACAAGCACTGAAC
>NW_015152477.1:51116-54357 GCF_000732505.1 Cyprinodon variegatus
TGAGCTCGTAGATGATGATAAATAACATAGTTATGTATAATATATTACATTTCTGACTGTATATCCCTGTAATTATTACAGACTGTAGCTTTAAGTTTTTACCTCCATGTGTTTTTATATAGAGAGTTTTGTTTTGGTTAATTTAAAATATAAATCTAAGTATCATTTGATGGTGTATGATAAAGATTCTTGAAGACTGTTTATTTTAACACTTAACTATCACAACTAGATTTATAAAATCGAAATCCTTTCTTTTGAAATCAGATCTACTGTTCTTTTAACAGTAGATCTGTAATATGTTTACGTGGGATGAGAATCTCCCTCCATCGGTGGAGCCATCTTCTTCAACCAACAAAAGGAAATAAATAAATAAATACATTATCTTTAACCTAATTGTAACAATGACCAAATGGCCTGCATAAAACATCAATCCTGTGACTGCTCAACTACTTCCCATCACTAAAACTCACTTCACACATACCTCCTTGTAATGTTCACCAGGCCTTGAATGGTCTGTAGAGCCTGATCACTGTAGAGTCAAACAAACATGTTGGGTCAGGGTGAAGTGAATTGAACTCTGCTTCTGCCCTGCACCTACCTTCCTCTGAACAACATTGTGCCAGATCGTTGGGGCAGCTTTTACCTAACAAGTAAATATACTTAATGAGGGAAAAAAAAACAATAATTTAACTAGCAATATTTTTCAGAGGAACAAAGGAGAGTGATACTATATTTAGCACAAATATTTATTTTGTTTTGATAAAAAAATGGAAGTAAAGCATGAAAATAAAAAAAAAGAACAGAACGCCTGAACACAAAATTTAACCTTAATGTATTTCTAATAATGCAGTATCACATGTTTAAATAAAATAAGTTGTTGTCATCTAAAGTGGAGGATCAGGATGCGAATGAATGAAACATATTATTAATATAGTGAAATTCAAAGTGTGGTCATGTTGACACATCTACGCCCCCAGATGGTGCCAAGTAAGCAATACACAGATTGGCCATAAGGTGGAGCCAAATCCGCTCAACCTAACCTGTNATTGATTTCAGTAATTCCATTTAAAAAGTGAAACTTGTATATTATATTCATACATTACATACAAACTCATATATTTCAGATGTTTATTTTGTTGCAGCTGTGCTGCTGCCATCAAAACCTTTGTTTATAAATGTCGGAGTTTGGCCTGTTTTTTCAGTGTAGTCTTGTTTCTCTGACTCTGACTGGCTGGATGTGTTCTCTTCATCCTCTGACATGGGAGCTGGCTCGGAGCTCTTCTGCCTGGCTGTGTGTTTCCTGGATGGGGCGCCTTTTACAGTTGCTGTTTGTTTCTCTGCTTCTGTTTCCTTGAACCCCAGTCAGCCTCAAAAGATGGCCGCACACACTGACCCTGGTTCTGCTGGAGGTTTCTTCTTGTTAAAAGGGAGTTTTTCCTCTCCACTCTCTGAAAAAGGCTGATTAACTGCCTGTCTACCCCATGACTCTTGCATGAAGGCACAAATAAACAATATTGTAAACATTGCATACTTACATGTTACCCTTTTATTTCCTACGTTTATACCCATAATTTTTAATCTGAACAGGTTAATTGCTTTCTAACTCCTTGTTTCAAAAGATTTGGTTAAACTTTTTAAAAACCTCACATTTTCTACTTGAGCTCCAACTTATCTCAGATAATCCTCTCTCTTCTAAATGTTTCTTTTCAAACTTTGACAAACAGTCTACTCAGCTCTGGCAAAGTGTTTGAGCTTCTTAAACTACACTAATAGCAGAAGAAAAGCTTTAAAATGTGCTGATTAAACGATAAACTATGCTAGGCCTTTCTGCTGTACTTGATTCTCCCTTATTCTATACAAAGAATTAAAAAACTTGTTTCTCTGTTTTATCATTTCATAGTTTTCAAACTGATTATTCTTTTTTTGTCCACTGAAGTAGGCATGGTAATCCATCCTTTGTCTTCAACAACAAAAAAACTTCTCTGATTTGTATCTGTTGTCCTGAGGCCCACAAAATTATTGAATTTTTTATGCTTTATTGGTGCATAAAAATGTTTATCTGTTTTATTTATAGTGAAAAAAGGAAGACCCTTTACACAGGGCTGTTTCCCTTTTGAATGCCTCATCATTATACCCACTTTGCACAGCTCTGGTAAAGCAATGTGTCGGATCAGCATAATGGAGTTATTGCAATGTGAATCTTTACTCGATCAGGCTCTAATAACTGGAGTCCGTAGAGTACGGTAAACTTTTGGCTTGATAAGGAAATCAGAGATACTTTGCACCTTCTGATATGGCTTTATAGCCATAAAAATAATACATTAGACCTAATCAATTATTGTGCTGCAGTGTTTAATTAATGCATTTTTGCTACTAAAGGTCACAAAATGAACAAAAAATGATCCCAAAGGATGGTTACATTAGCATCTTGTCATAATACTAAGGCACAAGGCATAATGCATCATTGCTTTCATTTTGTTCTTACCAAAAAACAACCATAGCTTCTGAATGATTCTGCTGAAATTGAGATTCATCAGACCAGGAAATGCTTTTTAAATATATTACTGTTCTACTTAAAGCAGTTTTCTGTCCCTGGTAACCTCAGTGGCACATGGTGTGTCCCTCTGCTGCAGCTTCCTGCCTTTAGATTGACATGTTTTGAGTTCAGAGATTATTTTTCTGTCACATTTTGTTGGAGTGGGACCCAAATGCATACAGGCAGGCAGAAGCAGCTCTGTGAATTGAAAAGAGTTTGTTTAACAAATAAAAAAATAGATAAATGAATGAATAAATGAGAAGAAAATTACTGCTTGGCCTGATGGAGTGGCCACAAACAGTCATGGATAAGGGTTTGCTTGGCATGAACAGCATACATACTAATCCTGCAAAGAATCATGAAAGAATCTATTGCAGGATGGGGGACGGGTGGCTGGCATTCGTTTGATTAACAAGGAAACAGGAGGACTAAAGAAACTATCTGCATGTTTTTATAGAGTAGGAACTAAGGCATTCACAGAACTTAACTATTCAATTCAGTTTGTTTTATTTTAATTCAGTTTATTTACAAACAGCTAGTTCACAACACAGGTCATATGACTTTACAGAAAAAAAATCAATCAAACCAGTTGCACTTCAGTGGTGCAAATGTTTAACCTGACTCCGCCAGATGGATTTGCTCCGCATATCCATCTGGAAACCTTCCGTTGAAGTAATTTTGGGAAGGGGCGAAAATACTGGTTAG
>NW_015152477.1:56249-57686 GCF_000732505.1 Cyprinodon variegatus
AATTTGAAATGTAAAATTTGAAAATGAAAAAGCATTTCCAGAAATGCTTTTTCATTTTAAGAATGTGGCTGCATTGTTTGACTCATAAATGAAACCAGTAATCAATCATCCTATTTGCATTTTCGTTAAGACTGCTCATTTTATGCCATAATCAAAGAGAAAACACAGCGGCCATTGCTTTTTCGTTTTCATGGTCTGCCTGCAAAGGACTCTCCATAACTCGGAAATGAAAAAGCATTGTGAGTGGCGGGTGCAGCAGAGTAACGTCAGCAGCTGCTCTTTCTCAGGTCCTTGCTGACCGGGCTACCCATCTTGTTCGGTAGGGGGCGCTGTGCACGTCTGGATTGCATTACATTGTAAGCGTGCCGCTGGGACACTGGTTGAAAGACTAAATCCTGAAGGAAAATTACTTTTTCCTGTGTGAAATTTACTACTTCAATCTATATTTTATATTTTTAGTTTTTAGTTTTATATCAACCTACAATTTCTCTTGGTTGTACTATCCTTAATAAACAGTCTGTGTTCTAACATCAGGCGTTTTATTTCATCCCATTTTGCCAGAATTGGCAATATGTGTAACGTACAGGATATTGGACCCAGGAAACAGCTCAGACAGGTCAGTGGAATGCAGCAGATTTTATTAATAATGAGTGGCACAGGGAGCGGGCAGGCGGCTCTCAGTCAGGAAATACCCTGTGGCGGAGACAGGAGTCCGTACGGTGAAGGGGCCTGTGGAAGCGGTGGCCGTTGAGCAGCGGATGGTTAGCTGAGGACTGAGGCCGATGAGCTCCAGAGACAGTTTGTTTATAGATTCCAGAGATGGGGTCCAAGCAAAGGTACAGAGGGGCAATCCAGAAGAGAGGTCCAGGTCCGATCGAGGGTCCGTTAACTGGCAGGTTGAGAGAAACAGAACAGTTAGGCAGACTCGGTTACTCACTGACTGAGTGGGGTTCAGGCTCAGAGGCAGGCAATCCAAGGCAGAACTGATGCAGGGGTTCAGAGGCGGGTCTGGTTTGGATTCAGGGCAGGCAGTCAGGATCAGATAAGGGATCAGGCAGGCTCTGTGAAAAAAGGCAAAAACCGGTTCAGGTAACAGGTAGGCAGGCAAAAAACATAGAAAAGCTGGAAGGTACTCAATAGTTGGTTTGAGACGATCTGGCACTGGGAACAGATCCAAATGAGCTATATATAGAGGTGGGACCAATTAGTGATAATCGCAGGCAGGGTGGAGTGAGCAGGTGTGTAGAGTTGGAGATTAAGCCAGCACCAGTGCCGAGATCGTCACAATATGGGATGAAATAATTTGTCTATTTGTCTGTGGTACACGCTGTGCAGCGGCTTGTCCCTCCATGATGGTTCTCCTTCCTCTTTCTTGTCCTAACTTTCGGTTTTCTCCTGCCTGAGGTATTCACCAAGCCATTTGTCTTTGGGGGCCAT
>NW_015152478.1:0-5903 GCF_000732505.1 Cyprinodon variegatus
ATATATATATATATATATATATATATATATATATATATATATATATATATATATATATATATATATGTATATATATTAACACGGCCAAATCCTTAGTAATCTTTACCATCGACAAGCTGCAGTCATGTCCCGAATTTCTTGTTTTCCAACCACTTATGTTAAAATTTGCATTTTCCCATTCTCTAGCTTTTTCTGTGCCTCGAGCTTCTGTTCCGGACATATGGCTTTAGGATCAACCAGGAGCAGTTCCAAGCAAACACGTGGAACTAGTTAAATCTGATAAGTTTGACAGAATTATTATTATTTTTATAAAGCATTTTAAATGATAATAACATTTAATGAATTTTAATTTAAAAAAATAAAAATTTAATGACTTTTAATAATTTTTAATGACCCGCAGAAACACTGATAATTGTATAGAAAATAATATATAAGCAAATGTTTTGTAAGTGTTTTTTAAAAAACTTTTCTCAAAATAGTTGAAAATATAGCAACACTGATATAGGGCGATTATTTGAAAGTAGTGTTAGATCACCATTTTTAAGCAAAGGAAGGACTTTAGCAATCTTTAAATCTGAAAGTACAGTACCAGTTTTTAGAGACAATGAAAAATGTAAGTAAGTGGTGCAAAGATTGATAGAATGGGACATTAAACAACAGAAGTACTTTTACCACTATGACCAGATGCAGAAGGCTGAAGACCAGAAATGATTCTCTGATCCTCATTATAATTTGGTGGTTTAAATCCGCTAGCAGAAGAAAATGCACCTATGATATAATGTACAGGATTTATGTTTGATAGACTGGCAACCTGTCCAGGTTGTACCCTGCCTCTCGCCCATTGACATTTGGAGATAGGCACCAACAACCCTCCCAACCATAGCAGGGATAAGCATGACTGAAAATGGATGGACAGTTTATTTTTGTAATTTTTAGCTATTTTCTTTTCCTGAGAAGCACTAACATCTGAGAAAAATTATATACTCTTGTAAGAAATATCAAAGGAATTTGAAAAACATCCACTTCCATCTAAAACATTTGATGGATATTTTAAAGGTTTATTGATTGTTTTCCATGTCCCTGTAATATTGTGTATTGTTTTTTGAAAAAAAAAATAAAAAATCTTAGCAACTCTTAGATTAGTGTATTTCTTTTTATACAATTTGATGCTGAGGATCTGTTTCCTTATAAACCCTTTTAAACAAAACACACTCCAATAATTGCTTGAATTTTGATTAATTAGTAACGTTGAAATTTCTGTAGCTGCTCTTTTATTCTATACACAAAAGCTTTCCAATTCATCAATTTGAAATATTGGAAAATAATCTGAAATATCAGTAAAAAATATTTGTAATTTTGTTGTTGATGCAGAATGTGTTTCTTTAATGAATTTATGTTGAAGTCCCCAAGAATGTCAAATTTGATATATATTTTTTACTGTTAATAAGTTCCAGCAAGTTCTTTATAGGTTTAAAAGTATTTTAGAAAGACTGGTTGAAGTTCTCAACTTCTGTACCAGGTGATCTGTAAATACTACCAGCAGTAGGAAATTTTTTTTTAATTACCTGACGATAGTTCAATGAAGACAAATTCTAAACCAGTTTGATTTGATTTAATAAGATCAAGTCAGACATAAAAATCCATATATTTATCCACAAACTCCTTCTCCAGACCTTGATTCCTTGGCAGAGTGAGTAGAAGTTTAAAAAGGCAATTCATACAAACCACTATCATTAGACTGCCCAGTCAGCTGCTATTCATTTGGAAAAGTCGTGATTCAAAGAAGAAATAAAATTTGTCAATTTATCGTAATTTTGGGGAAACTGAATATCTACTTGTAATACTGAAAAGATTTCGTTGTAATAATCACAAGTGTCAGATTTGTTTACATTTGAAAAAAAGGAGTATCATGATCACTTTCAAAATCCTGAGTTAAATCTTCCCATAGTTACTATCTCTGTGTCCTAAAAAATAGATAAAAAATTATAATAATAGATAAAATCAATACTAATTCTCAGGCATCTCACTTTCATCTTTATCCACAACCCACTTTCATTCTTTTCACCTCTACAGTGTGTCCCAAAACCACTTGTTCTCTTGTATACAGTAGACTATCCTTGTGATATTACAAGTTCGGAGGAATATGATTTGTCCTTGTACATCACTTTCAAGTTTATCTGATCTAAAGTCATTGTGAATATTGTTCAAAGAGTTGTTAGCCTCCAAACAAATATCCTGGGTTTGAATCCCATGAGTTCTCCCTGGGTACATTGCTTTTCTCCCACTTTCTGAAAAAAATACATATTAGGTAAACTGCTATATAGCTCTAACTGCTACATCATTGAGGCATGATGGAACAGAATGAACATATCCAGGGTATATCTTACATTTATTCCATGTCAGACTCCTACAACCCTGTGTTTAGTTATAAATGGATAATTGCACATTTTGTAACAAGTGTTAAGACTTCACTGTTGAGACTCATAAATAAAATAACATTGCCAAAGTTATATTTTTATTTTTAGATATTTCTCAGACAACCTTTATCCTAAGTTCCTGCACCATAAAATCCTGCACCTAACCTTATCACATTTCAGCTGTAAACTTTGCTATGATTGTTTATTTTTAGGCTGTCAGTTGTGTTTGGCAGAGATGTTGTGGGATGATCCAACAAAAGTAATTTTTGGCTCTGTTTTTGGAAAACATGTATTCAGTTTATTTCTATTTTTAACTATACTTTTTTTTATTTGAGACAAAGAAAATACATAAAACTATCATACCTTTACAGTTTAAGCACAGCTGAAAAGGAAAAGCTTTAAAATAATGAAAAATGCCCTTTAAAGTGCAGCTTTAGCATGGCTAAAAATACACTTAGGTGATGAATGACCTTATGAACAAGTTAAACAGAGCATGGTGAAATATAATTTTTATCCACCTTGACCTTTTCATTTCTCATATAGCATTGGATAACCCTCCTGCTGTGGCATGAAGAATTATTTCACCAGCTTTGACAAATGTAAGAAGTGATGTCATATAAATTAAAGATGCACTCAATGATAATGTAAATCTTTCAAAAGAAGGCAATGCATTATTCATATTTCCTCGATGAGACGTTTTTTCAGGATCTAACACCAAATGAATGAGTTTGTTGCAACTGCTAATCACACATAATGAAATCAAATTCAAAACACTTTTCAATTCAGGTCAAATCAGGGTTGACCCTTATGGACCGTGGCATTTAATTACCCTTAGTTATTGAGTTCATAGGTATCAAAGGGTGTTTTCCTTGAATATCATAAACCCTTCCCTTATGACCGCCCTGCCACCTTCTGTCACATCTTTANTCCACCAGCGTTCCCCTTTCCAGGAGGAAAGGTTGGTCATCCAGGCCAAGATCCAATGAAGCATTCCTGAAGATCTATGGTGAGGTTTGCTTCAGTCGTCACCTTCAGGTTCTGCTACAGATCTGATTCTGACTTTATTTTCAGGTTGAAGAGCTGCTGCTTGTAACTGGTTAAATAAATGGCTTTCAATCCAACTTGGTTTGCTCAGTTCTTTAGTGCAATTATCCCAACCAGGGGTATATGTACCCCTAGTGGTCCATGCATGCATTGCAGGGGTACATGAAAATATTTCTGGGTAATTAAGAGGCTGGAATCTGTTGTTTTGCGAGGACCCAATTTGAAATATGAAGGATTTTATCAACCAAAAAAGGTGTTTTCACTTTCAACTAACAAAACCAAGCACTCTACTCCGGAAGTAGAGGGCAGCCTATCAGGTTTTTTTATTTTTATTTTTTTCCCCACAGTGGGTTATGTGAGCTCATCAAAGCAAATACTGGGTTCTTTGGCAAAGCTATCGCTCCTTGTCTTGATATTCTGCTTTGCAGGTAGACGGAGCCACAGTTTCTTTGACTTCAATGAGATAACGGGTCCATTTTCATTAAGGCTAAAACAATAACCTGTAATGCTGCTTTGACTCTGATCAGTCGCCCAGTCTGCATTGCTATATGCTATGAGCTGAAGTTTCTCCTTGCTCCTCTTAAAGCAAACTCTGTCTATTGTCCCAAGTATCAACACATGTCTCGCAACCAAACCTCTGCATCTCCTCTCTTTTGTGCCTCACCACTTGTCCTCGTCCCATCAGCAAATTCCAAGAAGTGTTCCTCTGGTCGAAAGGCATCAAACTTTTTAAACTTGTTCAGATCCTTAATTGAGAAGCTGCACCGGTGTCAACAATCAGCCCACTTTGTTTCAAGCCGCTGATCTGGCTGTCGCTTATCTTGAAAACATGAGTGATCCTCCCCTTCGATAGCCTGTTTCACGTTACTCTCTTTGAGAATAGAATATTTGCAGAAACTGCACCATTGTCTTTGTCCTTTATAGTTCATCGGACATTGTCCGCTTTGAGTCCCTTCTGGCCACAGCTGTAACACGTAAACTCTGGGTTTGCTTTTTGTCTCTGCATCCCTTTGAAAAATCCACTGGCAGTCATTATCTTCCATGTTAACATTTAACTTCTCGGTGCTTTCATAATTTCTCTGCTTAACTTTGAAGTCCCCAAAGGTTAACTTGTCATCACTTTGAGTTATANCTCTGATGATGAGATGCGCCACAGGTGTGTTGGAGGCTCAGCTCAGGAGGACCCACGGTGCACTCTGCTGGAGGAAGGTGGTACAGCTCCAGATCCCAACAAAGGCAAGGAAAAGCAAACTTATTTGTATAGCACAATTCAGTACAAAGACAATGCAAAGTGCTTCACATGATTAAAATATAGGAAAATAAAACAGAATCAGAGCAAGTAGAAGAAAAAAATGCATAAACAGGAAATAATATTAAAAGCAGTTGGACTAAAGAAAATTAAAAAAACAAAATGAACTAATGATGTTTCAGTTGATCTTTTTAATTAGAACCCTCAAAGGCAATCATTGATTTAAAGGAACTCAGGCTTTCTGCACTTTTACAGTTTACTGGAGGTTTCAGATAAGTGGATCATAGGAAATAAATGCTGCTTCTCCATGTTTAGTTCTACTTCTAGGTATGTAGAGCAGGCTGGAGCCAGAAGACCTGAGTGATCTGGAGGGTTGATACACTGAAAGCAAGTCTGTGATGTATTTAGGTGCTAAGCCATTCAGAGATTTATAGACTAACAGAGGTATTTTAAAGTCTATTGTCTGAGATACAGGGAGCCAGTGTAAGGACTTTTGAACTGGGTTGATGTGCTCTACTTTCTTAGTCTTAGTCAGGACACAGGCAGCAGCGTTCTCAATCAGCTGCAGCTGTCTGATCCACTTTTTAGGCAGACCTGTGAAAACACCATTGCAGTAATTAATTTGACTAAAATAAACGCATGGATCAGTTTTTCCAGATCATGCTGAGACATTTTTAGTTTAATCCTGAAAATGTTCTTCAGGTGATAGAAAGCAGACCTTGTAATTGTCTTTAAATGCTTTTGGAGGTTCAAGTCTGAATCCAGCACTACACCTAGATTTCAGGCCTGATCAGTGGTTACTAGCTAAAGCGACTGAAGCTGTGTGCTAACTTTAGATCTCTCCTCTATTGGTCCAAAGATTATTACTTCTGTTTTGTTTTTATTCAGTTGAAGAAAATTATGGCACATCCAGGCATTGATTTCTTCTAAGCATTTACTCTGTGCTTGAATTGGTTCTGTCGTCCTATAATTCTCTTCTTGACGACTTAAAATTGAAGCTAAGTTTTATAAAAATTCAAAGTTCTTAAAAAGCAGAAAAAGTCTCAAACAAGGATCAAAAAATTTAGACAGAGGGCAGCTGAGTCCGGGTCCAGTGTTTATTGCTAAACACTACACATTTACACAGAGCTGGTCAGCCGAAGCTGACAAATGGTGAAACCAGCACCCTTTTATACATTTCTTCATCCGTGGAA
>NW_015152478.1:8172-21558 GCF_000732505.1 Cyprinodon variegatus
CCAGGATAGGAGAGATATGATCTCTCTTTTTAATTTTCATTAGAACGCTGGCTGCAGCATTTTGGATCAGCTGGA
Source organism: Cyprinodon variegatus (assembly GCF_000732505.1). Lineage (NCBI taxonomy): Eukaryota > Metazoa > Chordata > Actinopteri > Cyprinodontiformes > Cyprinodontidae > Cyprinodon > Cyprinodon variegatus. The sequence goes on from NW_015152478.1 coordinate 8,248, forward strand.
GGCTTTTAACTAGAGTTTGTGCACTTCCTGATAGTAAAGAATTACAATAGTCCAGCCTTGAAGTAACAAATGCATGGACTAGTTTCTCAGCATCACCCCTGGACAGGATATTTCTAATTTTTGCAATGTTCCTCAGATGAAAGAAGGAAATTCTAGAAACCTCTTTGATATGGGATTTAAATGATAATGGTCCTGATCAAAAATAACACCAAGATTTTTACTTTATTATCTGAAATCAGTTTAATCCCATCATTAAACACCTTGATAAGGGCGGTCTCTGTACTGTGATGAGCACGGAAACCTGACTGCAAAAAGTTAAGCAGCTGGTCATACTTAAGTGTTTAATTGTTGAAATACAGCTTTTTCAATAATCTTAATGATAAAGGGGAGGTTTGATATGGGCCTGTAGTTCTGGCGTAGTAGTTTGTCTAAATTGTTCTTTTTCAGCAGTGGTTTGATATTTGCTGTTTTTAGGGACTGCAGGAAAACACCTGACAGAAGGGACGTGTTTACTATCTGAGTCAAATCAGATGCTATGACAGGCAAAACTTTCTTAAAGAAAGCTGTGGATAGAACATAAAGGCAGCAGGAGGAGGAACATAGCTGCTGAATGATTTCTTCTAAGCTTTTGTAGTTTATTTAGCTGAATTGGGACATTTGGTCAAGATCAATTTCAGTTGGAGATATCTTTGGTACTGAACTTGATATAAACTGATCCTCTGATCTTTAGGATTTTCTCAGTAAAGAAATTAACAATTTCATTGCAGGCCCTGGTGGTGTTTAGTTCAGGAGCCACGGACACAGGAGGATTTAATAGGAGGTTAACTTGTGGACTGTGTTAAATAACACACAAATATTATTAATGTTCTTGTTAATGATTTCAGAGAAGAAAGATTCTCTTGCATTTTTCAGTTGTAAGCTATATCTGTAAAGTCTCTCTTTATAGATGTCATAGTAAACCTGGAGTCTCGTCTTTCTCCACCTGCGTTCAAATTTTCAACACTCCCTTTTTTTCACTTCTGACTGCTGGAGCACTTCTCCAAGGAGATTTTTTCTTTCCGGAAAAAACTTTCACTCTCTTTGGAGCATTGCAGCTAATGAAGTGTGAGACTTTAGACTGACAGTTATCTACTAGTTCATCTACTGAGTTGCAGCCCAAGGTTAAAGTAGAAGAGTAAGCTTGAATAACATTTTCTGTGGCATTTTTGTTGTTATAGAAATGTTTAATCCCACTTAAAGATCCATTGCATAATATCAGGGTTCTTGGCCCTGTGGCCTGTTTTTTCTCTGGTAGCTTAGAGTGAAGATTGTTGACATACCTTCGTTTGTTGTCGTGATTCTTCTGGGTCTCCTCTTGGGGTGGAGCAAATCTGTTTTGTAAAGGAATTCCAACATTTCCAGCAGGTTTACTCCTATCGTTTGTTGTGAGAACATCCAGTTTTTGATTCACTTTTTTTGGGACACTTCTCTGTAGTCTCGGCCAGTTTTCTTTGTCTAGGTGGGGTGTTCGTTGATCCTTTGGTCTTGCACCAAGAGTGGTCCAAGGATTCTTATTTTCCTCTGGGGACTGTTTGTTCGCTGAGTTGGTGGGCTGGTGGTCCCCGTTTGGAATCACAGGCAGCGTTGTTTAATTTCCATATGCAGCATTTACAACATAGTTTACATCAAGTTAGTGGATTTTCAGCTCCATGACAGCTAGTTTCTGTAGAAGCTTGTCAAAGATCACTGGGCTGAAGGTGGGCGACCTTTGAAGGTGGCTCTTCTCCATACAGTTGTTCATTTCCTATGTTAAGGGGAGGACCACTCGACAGAGAAACCAACACAGTTAAAGTCCTGTGTAGTTTTGTGCTGACGAGGACTTGTGGTGTGATCAAAATAAGAGATAAATGCTTAAAAAGTAATCCAGCTAGAAAATCCTTCAAAAAACTTTTTTTTTTTTTTTTTTAACTCTTTCTGGCTTTGGCTAAGAGATAAGAAGATAAAAAAAAAATAGAGAAATATAAACAAGCAGGGAGTGAGGAAGAAATGTGTCTGAGCAGGCAGAGAGGTGGAAGCGAAGAGAGGCTGGTAATGAAAAGTGCTTTGAGCATGGTCTTACTCTGATGCCAGTTTGTTTCAGCCTTTATCGAGTCTCATGTAGAAGGGCTGGTCATATCACAGGGTATTATTATGTTAGGCATTACAACTAGGACAGTTAGCATGGTAGATTTAATACACAAACTTGAAGAGGTGAGGGGGGCTTGCAGGAAAACTGAAAATCTCTGGGACTCTAGTGTTAACACTTTAGACATTCCAGCCTCTTCTAATTACTGGGAGAACTTTCACTGCTTTTTGCCTTTGAAAATTCTCTGTCGCATACTTTCCAACATTGGGTTGTGATAAATAGGGAGATGCTTTTTATTTGTGTTTCGGTCCAAAGAGTAATTATTTGTCATGTCTTGATTTTTATTTATAAACTGATGAAAGTTGTTGTTTCTTGTTGTTTGATGTTGCTTCTTTAACATTTCATTAATTAATTTTTTAGGATAATGAAAAAAAGCTCTTTTAATCATTAGAATGAGAACCAGAGACTAAATAATCAGGATCTCCAATAGTCTGCAATATTGGAGATCAAATTAGAAAGAGTGAACCTCTTACTGCCACTATTGAAAGCATTAATTGACTGCAGATATTGAAGAAAAGTGGACATAGCTGCCTGTTTATGTACTTTCATAAACAGTTTTTTTTTTTTATAAAAGCAGAGATATATCCAGGGATGTACAGAAAAATAAGCTTGTGTCGTTATATCTCACAGTATCTGGCAGAGGCGTAACCATCCATTAAGACGTGTGGAGGACAAATTTTTCAGATTGATTTATTCGTCTTTGTCTTCAATTTCGCCTTTCCTTAGTGGCAAAAGCTTCACATAATCCCCAACAGACGGAAGTTTAACAGCAGGGGAGAAACTAGGCTAATTCTTTGAACTATATACTAAAATATTTAGAGTTTTAGCTGCAAAACATTATTTTAGTGACATGATGAGCCTTGATCATTTTGAACTAGTAGCCAGAAGTGCCAAACACTAAACATCAGTAATCCTCCATTCCAATAATTACTCGGCAACTTGGTATAAACGGCAGCGACAAGCTAACAGGAATAAACCTCATCATTTCATTGAATGGTTTCTACAGAAGTGGTTTCTGTGGATCAGCTCCCATATGAATGCCACCCGGTGGAAGATTAAAGTATTGCAGAAAAAACTCAGATTGCAACATATCAGTTGTACTTGTTCCAGACACTTGTTGTTTATTTTTCCTGATTTTGAATTTAGAAAATTAAAATTAATTTAAGATGATTGACTAACACTGACAGTGAATGCTCTAGGATAAATAAAATAATTCAGTAAAATAAACATCAGGTCTGTCCTTAGCACCTTGATCTGTTATGAATTAGTGGGGCCTGCATTTCTACTTCTCTTATTGAATGCCTGGAATTCAAGTTAGTTGTATCAGAATTATTTCAGGAAGGGTCCTGCTCAATATGAGAAAAAAGAGTGCCAGAAAGTTCAAAAACTGCTTTTTCTCAGGACATTGCTTAACCTTGACCTAAAAAGCTACATTCAATGAACAGAAACAGCATTGTTTTGTTTTTTTGTCATTCATTGACAACTCTTAAAACAGCGCATTAAACTGACAAATTTTTTGTCTCTCTACACCTAGTAAAATTGCCCAGTTTTGTCCCTTTCAGCTTGCCTTATGTAGTCTAGTGATCACATGGCCGAGGTGGAGGAGAATGACAGCAGCTCTGGAGGATAATGGTGGCTGTGTGTTCAGTATGTCCCGTTGGATTTTGGTCAAGCAGTGCCCTGCCATCCAGCCCTCACCTCATCAAGTTTCCCTGTTCTCTGCTTTGGTGAGAGGTCAGCCATCATCTGCACTCCGGGGCCTGCTGTCGGTACCTGATCTGGAACCAGGTCCATTTTCTTTTGGACCCTAATAACATTACAGTTACCTCAGCACTGCATCTGAAGTCATAGGAAATTCAGGCTGTCTCCTCCACCAGATTCATGTTTCATTTGGTGATTTCATCAAGACTAAATTCATGAAATGAGTGATTGGAGTCTGACCTGAGTCAGACCTCTGAGCAGTTAATTCTTCTCTCTAGAATCACCATTAGTGTCCTTCATCCAGCTCAGTCAGCCTCTTCATCAGTTGCTTCAGTTTCTTTGAGTCTCTGATGCTGCAGCTCCATCAGATGCTGCAGAGAAAACTGAACTTTCCTTCAAAGAGTGATAGAAAATCTGCACCATTTGACTGCTATGCTGCTGCTTAAACCTTCAGTATTGTTCTATGAACATGAAGCCTTAGCTGTTTGAACCTGTTACTCAGCATCTGTTTGTCTCCATCACTGTGGTTCAATGGAGCTTCTAACCAAAGCAGAGACACAGCAGGTCTGCAGCTGAACCAGTACCTAAAGAGACTCAAGAGATTCCCTGTGGTGTCAAACCCAGGACATTGATGTAGAGAGCAGATGTTCATCAGATGATGACATCACTGTTTGTTCATCATGTTTTAGTCTGTGTTTATCATCCAGGTTTTCTGAATTCATTAGAACTTACTGTATTTCTTCTCTAATCATAGACTTTATGGTTGCTGGCTCTCTGGGGCTGAATGTGAAGTTGTGGCCTCAGCTCTGAAGTCCAACCTTCATCTGACTGAAGTTGAAATAGAGACAATCTCTGGATCCTTTGGAGACTCTAAAATTAAGCATCTGTGTGAGATACTGGAGAGTTCAATCTGCAAAGTGAAGAAACTGAGGTGAGTTTCCTCTGTTTATTCAAACCAAATCATTCACTGATACTTAAATGCTAATTTCAATTAATCATTTTATTCTAATATATTTTTCTTTAAAAGCAATTGCTGTCCTATTGTCAGAATACAATTTATCTCCCTTTTTTCCTTGTAAATGAATTACTTTCCTGTTCCTGATGTTCTAAATATTGAACTTTATTTTCCAGATGTTCAAACTTTCAAATGTTTTGCACTGATGGAATAGAATAGGTAAAATCGGTGATGCGATGTTTAGTAATGATGGAGATTTTTCAGTTTGATTTGGGAAAGATTCAGATGATGAGACAAGATGGGTTTATTTCTTATTTCTGATTCACATCTTTCCATCCAGAATGACATTTGGTTCCTCTAGAGTAGAACCAGAACCACAAAGATGTTAGAATAACTAGAATAAAATAAGATGATCTAAAAACTAATGTTTATTAATAAAAGACAAAGACAATAAATCTTTGTCCTGAAGCTGCTGTTCTGTTGGACCGGGTCAGAAAGAACCCGTCCTCTTCAATCTGTCAGCTGTCAGAGTCGCTCGGAGCCACCTATACTTAGTTGCTGAAATTAAGCAGCTTTTTACTTCTGACTTATTTACTTATTATTTACTTCTTCAGTATTTAGTCTTCAGAATATTTTTTTATTTTCCTTTCTACATTTGAAACCATATATCTGGACTTTCTTCTCCTTCCTTTCTCCAAACTGGCTCATTTCTTCTCTCCATATTGATAACGACATGACTTAGGAGCTGCAACAAAACTGTCCAGTTGGAGGCAAGTTAGTTTGTAGAAAAACACTGATAGAGACATGGATGAAGACAGGAGGCTGGAAACATTGATGGATCAGATTGTGAGACGCAGACATTCCCCGTCCATTCCCCCTTTATTAGGGAGGAAATGTCCATGTTGATTCTGTTTGCAGCTTTAATGGTATGAATAGCAGAGCTCTCAAGGGATTCAGCTGCTGATGAAGGACTTCTGTTCACTTCAATCTATATTATCCTGTCTGAAATTAGAATCTAGAACCAAATTAGACCCATTTTTATGTTCTCTCTACCATCACAGAGAGAAAAGGAGAAAAATTAACCTGTAAATTTATTTTTATCTTTTGACATAGAAAACTTCAGTTTAATTTAGTAGAACCCCAACCTTATTCCTTTCTTTCGGTAAATTATTTCAATCTTTTCTTACACACTTTCATGTACTTTTTACTTCAGTAAAGAAGGTGAGAATTTCTGACAACCCTTGGTCCAGGGAGTTTTGTTCCAATACCTTTCTAGCGCCTCCTCTGGGCTTTATCTCCATCTCAGTATGGTAGCAGCTGCGTACTGGTGTTATACTATATTCAGTGACCCTGGCCAAAGAGAGAATGTGTTCAGTGATGCTGTATGATTGGGCCAGCACAGTGTCAGTGAGGAAAGTAACCAATGCTTCTTGGACTAATGTTTATCAGGTGCCAGAGTCAGATACTCTGCTGGAATGATTTTTTGGAAAGTTTTATTCTGCATCCTGTTGAATTCTGCTAAAATCTTTGATTCTTTATTCAGATTGAATCACTTCAGTTTATCAGAGATCAGCTGCACTTCTCTGGGTACAGCTCTGAAGTCTAATCCATCCCATCTGACATACCTGGACCTGAGTGGAACCAAGCTGGACCCTGGAATGAAGGAGCTAAATGGGTTTCTCCAGTCTCCCCTCTGCAAACTACAGACACTGATGTAAGATGTAGTATATTTGTTTGTTCTAATAACATTACAATGCAAATTTCAGTGTGATGGTAAATCAGTGAGCTAGTAAAGGATCACTATTGATCCTTTACTAGATTGGGGAGTGCAGGCCTAGAGGTTAAAGCAGTGCACTTGTGCTCTGAGAAGGTGGCACGTACCTGATACAATCCCCACAGCCTCCAATCTGGGTTACTGAGCAAGACCCCACTGCTCCCCAGGTGCCAGAGAAGCCCTGGGTGCTTTGGGAAGCAGTACACTGCTTTGGGAAGCAGTACACTGCCATCATCTGCACTGCGGGGCCTGCTGTTGGTACCTTTAATTTGTATTATAAAATTTTGAATAATCAAACTAGATGAAAAAATGTAATTTCAGCAGGTTAAAGCAAAGCTTAGTTTTAAATCCCTTCCCTTGTCACGGTTTGTTTGGAGGTTTTTATGAGGACCCAAGTGCAGAGGCTGACAGGCAGAGGTGAGCTCTTAAGAGGTTTAATTAAAGATCAGGCAGCAAAAACAGGAATCCAAAAATCCAACATAAACATCAAACACAAACCAGAACCATGGAGACATCAAGGGAAAACCATCAAGGAGCAAGGGTGAGAAAAGGTAAGATGAGGAACCAGCAAAGAGGGACTGCAGAGGGAGTGTATTTATGGCTGACTGAACAAAGGTAGGACTAATGAGCTGATAAAGACCAGGTGTGACTAGAGCTGATGAGGAAGCCAAGGGAAAAGAACACAAGGGGGCAACAGAGGACAGACAGAAAAACCTAAGCAACTTAAATAAATCCAGACACACCAATAAAGCTAGAAAACAATGAAAATCCTGGATAAACTTGAAACTGAAAACTTAGAGCAAAACAACAGAACCAACATCGTTACATTCCTATTGTCTTCAGTGCCCCAGTCGTGCAGTTTGTCTGTGTTCCCCTTTTATTGATTATAACATTTTATTTGTAAGAACCTTAAGATGATCCTATAGATAACAATGGAAGTGAATAAAATAACTAAGATAAATTATAAAAAAAAAGATCAATAAAAGAAAATTAATTAAAGGATGAGGTTGTGTTTGGCCTGGTATGTTCATAGGATTGATTTCTGCTGAATGAGACAGGGAGCCAGTGGATTTAATGAACAGCTGGGAAGTAGATGATGGAAGGATTTGGCCATTTCGGGCCCCAGGTGAACTTTAGTCAGGGGTCCTCCTGTAAGTCAGTGATTCTCAACCTTTTTGAGTCACGACCCCAAAAGTTACTTTCTTTTTAATGAAGTAAAACAATAATAGCATGTGGTAAACTTTAACAAAACACACTAGACTACAGTACAACTTTCCTTTTAAACATCTTTGTTTCTTGGAGCTTAAACATGAAAAATAACTTCTCAAAATCAGAGATGTTTTGTAACTATTTAAACTGACAGCTGGGCCTGCTTGTTTGAACAGATCAACTGCAATCTTGGCTTCATATTAGAAATGGCCACGTGGATATCACCCTCAGCTCTTAGTAGTCATGGTCTGTGTTTTTTATGTATGTCGGCACAAGTAAGGTATTTTTTGAGTCATTATTCAGGAAGTACTTATTGAAACATTGAATCAGGCGCCTTAGATGAGAGGCAATAATTGGTTTCCTAGTTTGAATGGTTCTGTCATAACTCTCCATAAAGTCCTGAAGTTCCGGGAACATTTTAGCAATTCCCCCATCCTCTCTATAGGTCACTGCTCCAGCTTTCTCTGAAATACTTTGACCTTAGTGGACAGCTTGGTTGCTGTTGTTTTGGTGAAGCCAGGTTATGGCCAACATTAACAGTTTTATAGTAATAAAATGCCTGTGAAACGAACTGCTCGCCATCTTTCTGATTGCTGGTCAAAAGCTACTTTCATTTTGCATGTGGACTTTGCAACTCGGGGTGAAAACACTTTAGACCTGGTTTACTCTAACATCAAAAATGCATTCAGAGCGCCCCCACCGTGGTTCATCAGATCACCTATCTGTCATGCTTATCCCTGCATATAAGCCCCAGCTGATCAGGGATAAACCGACGGTTAAAAAGTTTCAAGTCTGGTCTGAGGGTGCCATGTAGACACTCCAAGACTGTTTTGAATGCCCTGACTGGAACATTTTCAAGAAGAACACATCTTCTCCAGTCTGCCGCCAACATTCAACATGTTCCAGTTTACGTACCAAGGACTGCTGAGGACGCCATCTCTGCTGCAATCCACCTGAGCCTGGCACACCTGGAGGAGAAGAACACCCACGTGCGGATGCTGTTCCTGGACTTGAGTTCAGCTTTCAACACCATCTGCCATTAGATTTCGTCTTTCTTATTATAAGCATATAATAGCGGTAATTACACTATAGTGTCTCGAAACATAGATTACCTCATCTATTTCACACTACAACTCTTACTTTGGGAAAATTTCCTAAATCATATAAAAGCCAAGAATTACTTATGACTTAGAGACTTAGATAGATTGATTTTGTCATTTTGTATACACAAGTGCAAAGAAAAATAAATTTCATTTAGAACAGCTCTAGACAATTTCATATTTTAAAGTGCAGCCCTAGTTTCAAGGTGTTGCCTTATTGTCTGTCTCATACCATGTCTTTCGGTTGTGCTGTTCTTTTTTCATCTCGTTACAGGTGATGAGGCAGACTGAAAATGTTTTGTCATTATCTCCTTTCTATCTCTTTTTTCTTTCATCTTTCATCATCAAATCTTTGGCATCAAGACAACTATTCTTATTGCCGCATTGCCAGACAGGACACCCAAAAAAAAAAAAAAAAAAAAAAAAAAAAAGTGGAGCCTTGAAAAATAGTAATAAATACTGTACATAAACAAAAATAGTTATATAAACATATGACTGTATATTTACTGTTCTAACATTCTTTTTTTTCTTACTTTGGGAAGATAGGCCAAACTGTATTTACGGAGATTTATTCATTGCTATTATAAGCATGTAATAGCCAATAACTACACTATAGATCATTGTAGTGCCACCAAACTTGTAAAACACATAGATAACATCATCTAGTTCATACTACAATTCTTACTCTGGGAAAATGTGCTAAACTCTATTTTTTTAGATTGTTTCATTATTAGGTTTGCTCATCAATAGGTTTGCCTCAATAAAAGATTTAGATATGATTTATTAGGAGATTCCTGCAAAAAGGTCTGATGTTGCAGGCGCAGGTAATGAAAAGTGTTTGGAGCATGCTCTTGTTCTTGTCATGATGGGTATCAGGTTACTAGCCCACATGCAGAACACACTCGGAGACAGGGGAAAAGTTAAAAGGTTTATTGTGAAACACACAGATTTAAACACTGAACAGGTTCTGGGAAAATCTGGTCCAGGACTGGTCACGACAGATTTTCACTGCAGAGGGGGACAGAATGGTTAGTATGGGAGAATTATCCTGCCATAATGCAAGAGCATATAATTTCAATTTGAGAAAAGAATTTCATCTTCTTGCACTCAAAACTTATAATGCTCACACTCAAAACATGCGCTCTCTCTCAAATATTTTCTCTTCTCTCTCAAATCTCTGTTTCTTCTCTCAGATTTAATGCTTCTTGCACAGATATTTTCTCCTCTCGCTTGCCTCCTTCTCTTCGCGCTCAAACCGCGCTCTGCTCGGGTCTCAAATACGCTCACAAACCCGTAGGCTCTGCTTGCGGGTTTTTTCTGCTCTCTCTCGGATTGCAGTTGGATCGTCGCCTAGCAACCATTCCAGCCAATAGAACGACAGCCTGGGAAAGGGTGCGCTTCTTTAACCCTAGGTTAGCAGAAGTCCTGGTAATCTTGCTGGTTGAGAGAGCGCAGGTTTGTACCTGTTCTGAGGTTTGTGCAGACCAACAGAGGGGGAAACCTGGAGGGTCCAGAGGCTGGCGGTAGGCTGAGGGCTGACAGGTTTGATTCTCCAGGGTTCTTTCTTGATCAGAAAGACTGGTTTCAGACAGAGAAACCCTTCCTGGGTTTCTGATCTCCAGGACTCTTCAGTAGTCAGACAGACAGGTTTCTGACACAGAAACTCTTCCAGAGTTTCTGATTTCAGACAGGTTCTTCCTAGAAGCAGAGAGGACAAGAACAGGTTAGGTTCAGGTTCAGGTAATCAGGAAGTCTTGATTCAGGCAGGCAGGTTGGCTCAGACTTGCTAACCATAACTGGCTAAATACTCTGGCACCGGAGTGTTGTCCACAGCCCACTTGATTACTGGTCCCCTGATGAGCAGATGAGAAGCAGCTGGTGAAGTCAGCTCCAGCTTCAGGAGATCCAGTACGCCCTCTGGTGGAGGAAGGTAGACAGCACCCCAGATCCCAACAGCAGCACAAACCATCAGGAAGGGATCCTCGGCGCCCTCTGGTGGGCAAGCCTCTGGATCCCAACAGTTCTGATGCCAGTTTGTTTCAGCCTTATCCAGTCTCATGCAGAAGGGCTGTTCATATCACAGGTTATTTGCATTACAATAGGGACAGTTAGCAAGGTAGAGTGAATACAGAAACTTGAAGAAGGGAGGGGGACTTGCAGGAAAACTGAAAATCTCCGGGAAATCTAGTGTTAAAGAGATTTCATCCCAACAATGCGTGTCCGAAGCCTGTAACATTATGAATGACCCCTCACACCCCCACAATGGACTTTTCTCCCTGCTGCCCTCTGGGAAGAGGCTTTGAAGCATGGGATGCAGGTCCAGCAGATTCCATAACAGTTTTTCCCCACTGCCATTAGACTGCTGAATGTTTTGTAAAATGGGTTATTGTATTGTATTTTATTATATTTTATCATTATATATATAAAAAAAACTGAAATATTAGAACTGTAAATTTACAGTCATATGTTAATATTACTGTTTATGTATTTTTTTTTACTATTTTTCTTTTTGTGTTACACTCATGAAGTTGTAGTTTGACACGCATCTCTCCAGCTTCTCTGCTGTTACCTACTATTTACCCCATCCAGACAGTGTCTTGCCCATGACCAAAATCGACAAAGATTCCCAAAGGTGTAAATCATGATAATCTAATTAAAATAACTCAAATTAGGGAAAAAGTTAAAACGATTAAACATGGTCTCTTTAACATAAGATATCTTTCCTCTAAATGTCTGCTAGTTAGTGACTTGATTTGAGATATAAAACTGATTTAAGGTGCCTTACAGAAACCTAGCTGCAGAAAGAGGATTATGTGAGCATACCCAGAAGTTCTGGGCAAGGAGGAGGAGTAGCAGCAATCCTTCAGTCTGACTTACTGATTACTCCCAAGGCAGTTAATACTAACAACTCTTCTGAACATTTAAACCAAAATTTCCCTGATTCAAATTGCAAAGCAAGAAAACCTTTTCGTTTTGTTACTTTGTATCACCCACCAGGTCTTTGCTCTGAATTTTTAGATGAGTTTTTCAGAGGTCTTTCTGATTTGGTATTAAGTACTGTAAGGGTCATCATAGTGGGAGATTTTAACGACCATGCTAACATTAAAGGCAATATCTTAAGAGCAGCCTTTAATGCTATCTTAGATACTATTGGTTTTGTTCAAAATGTGAATAGTCCCACACATGCTCATCTTCATACTTTGGATCTTGTCCTGACATATGGCATAGAATGAGAATGTGAAGAAATAACAGTTTCCTTACAACCCTATCCTCTCTGGCCACTTTCTGTTAACCTTCAGGATTACTTTAACAGAGTTCTCCTTCCCCAAAAGAAGGTTCAATTTTAGCAGATCATTATGAGATAGTGCAGTTATATATTTTAAAGAACCTGCTTCACTTTCTCTCTCCTCTTTGTTGCTAAGCAGTGCTGCAGAGTGCAAAAGCTTAGTTTATTCCCCTTCACAGGTTGATGATTTTGTTGTTGGGTTTGCTAGTTCTCTGCATACTGCCTTAAATGCAGCTCCTTTGCAAATGAAAATCATTAAACATAGAAAGTTGGTTTCTTGGTTTAATGCAGAGCTGTGCACTTTGAAGCAAAATGCTAGAAAACTGGAGAGAAAACATCACTCCACAGGCCTAAGTATTCTTACATAGTCTGGAAAAATTGTTTACTGCTGTATAAGAGGACCCTTTATAAAGCAAGAGCAGCATATTTGTCCTCATTAATAGAAGAGAATAATCCTAGATTTCTTTTTAATACAGTTGCCAACTCACCCAGAACCATAGTTTAGTTGAACCATCCATTCTATCTGCTGTTAGCAGTAATGATTTTATAGGATTCTCTATAAATAAGATTGATCTTAATAAAAATAAGATCATTAACACTCCTCTATCCGCCATTGGTTTGTCTCTGGAGGGGTGGCATCTGAGATAGTCATGGAATCTGAACTTGGTTTAGACTGCTTTGATCCAGTTGAGCTTTCAGAGTTAGCAAAGACTATTGAGTTCATCTAAGTCTTCAACCTGTATGTTAGATCTAGTTCCAACCACATTATTTAGGGGGGTATTCCCTTTGATCTCCTGCTCCATTTTAGATGTTATTAATCTATCTGTTGGGATCCTGAGGCTTGCCCACCAGAGGGCGCCGAGGATCCTCTTCTGTTTTTTGTTTTCTTTTAGGGACTGGGTTACTGTTGGGAGCTGGGGATGTACCACCTTTCTCCAGCAGAGTGCGCCGTGGGTCTCCTGGGCTGGAGCCCTCCTGCACACCTGGAGCTCGTCTGCTCATCAGGAACCTTCCCTACATAAGCAGCTGCCAGACCTTCCTTCAACGCCGCAGTGTTGTAGTTTGGTTAGCAAACCTGAGCCTCTGTTACCAGAAAGAATCTAAGTCATCTCAAGTGAGAAA
>NW_015152478.1:21893-24132 GCF_000732505.1 Cyprinodon variegatus
GTACCTGATCCAGTTCATGTTCTTGTGTCAACCTAACTTCAATAAACTCTGTTAAACTTTTACTCAGCCTCCGTTTGTGTTCTGCATGTAGGTTTTACCTAAAAACCAATCATGACAGAACACTGCGGCCATTAACAAGACCCAGCAGATCACCTCCGGAGGAAGCTTTAAGAACAAGCCACCTGATCCAAGGACAGACAAAAACCCTCCGTGAGTTAAAATCCCAGTTTGATTTAAAGAAAACACACGTTTCAAGATCCCACAGGCTTCGTGGGAATCACAAGATGGCGCCAGTTCAACTTCCGGTTCCGGAGCCCGTTTCGTCACTTCCGGAATTCTGTCTGTCACTTCCGGTTTCAGATCCGCTTCTAAGGTCAGAATCTGCTCCGTCATTTCCTAATTTCCGTCCTTCACTATTTTCTGGCGAATCTAGTGAATGTAAAAGTTTTCTTTGGCAGTGTAAATTGTTTTTCGAGCTCAATCCGTCCAGTTTTCCCGACGACAAAAAAAAAATATAGTTTTTGTTCTCTCACTTTTATCCGGTAGAGCCTGTAAATGGAAAAGGACCCGTTTTCCTTCTGAATCATCTATCAACTGTACATTCGAAGAATTTTTTAACGAATTCACTCTAGTTTTTTCTAGTAAATCTGTCGAGTCTCATGGGTTGTCAAACACTAAACAGGGAAATAGATCCGTCGTAGAATTTTCTGAAGACTTCCGGGTCAGAGCCTCTGCTTCTGGCTGGAGTGACGCTATGCTAAGAAACATCTACCTGAACGCATTAAATAAACAGATTAGAAAAGAACTAGCAACAATAGATCAACCTTCAACCCTGGAGGAGCTTATTTGCATAGCAACCTATTTGGATTACAGACTACAAGCAAGAGTCAAGCCCAGGTCTAGAAAACCAGCTCAGCCCGGTCCAGTTCAGATCTTTCCAGTCCAGCCCAGTCCTGTCCAGTCCAGCTCAGTCCAGCCCAGTCCAGCTCAGTCCAGCCCACTACAACTCTGTACAGCCCTGTTCAGTCCACTTCCGCACAGTTTCGTCCAGTTCAGCCATCACCTACATGACCGCCAGTTAGCACCATCCGTTAAAACAATAAAAATCAAACCACAACTCACAACCCAAGCAGTCAGAGCCCCCATAATCCAGGAGTCAGATCTCTGGAACTTCTATTACGGGGATAGAGATTATCTGTTCCCCTTCTTGTCACCTTATCATGAACCAATTAGCCCTACTCCTGAGCCCATTAGCAATTCAGCTAAACCTGCACCTGAACCCACTTACACACCAGTTAGCCTTTTGCCACAGTCAGCATGTGAACCCGTTAGCCCAGCTTCTAATGAACCCTGACGTAAGAGACGGCAGCGCCGTAAGCCAGCTCTGAGCCGTCTAGAGACCCCTGAACCAGCTCTGAGCCGTCTAGAGACCCCTGAGCCGGTTCTGAGCCGTCTAAAGACCCCTGAGCCAGCCGTGAGCCGTCTTGAGTCAGCTCCGTGCCATTTTGAAACCCCTGAGTCAGCTCCGTGCCATTTTGAAACCCCTGAGTCAGCTCCGAGCCGTTTTGAAACCCCTGAGTCAATTCCGTGCCGTTTAGAGACCCCTGAACCTGCTCCAAGCAGTCTAGAGACTCCCGAGCCGATTCTTAGCCATCTAAAGACCCCTGAGTTAGCTCTGTGCCGTCTAAAGACCCCAGAGTTAGCTCTGTGCCGTCCAGAGACCCCTGAGCAGAACTTTAAAGAGATATCAGAATTCGAAGGATGTGGTTTTACCCCTCCTAGGACCTCTTTACAAGCGCCACTGACCGCAAGAAGCCCTCTACAAGCATCACCAGCCTCTTCAGAGACTGAACCTTTGCTGCCATGGGCGGTTTCCCCCATGCTGGATTGGGAGCAGTAGTCTGTGGTCTCCTCAGTTCCTGATGTGGAGCCTCAGTTCCTGATGTGGAGCCACACAGTCGGTGGTATGCTCAGTTCCTGATGTGGAGCTACAGTCGGTGGTCTCCTCAGTTCCTGATGTGGAGCCACAGTCGGTGGTCTCCTCAGTTCTTGATTTGGAGCCACATTCGGTGGTCTCCTCTGTTTCTGATGTGGAGCCACAGTCAGTGGTCTCCTCAGTTCCTGATGTGGAGCTACAGTCGGTGGTCTCCTCAGTTCCTGATGTGGAGCCACAGTCGGTGGTCTCCTCAGTTCCTGATGTGGAGCCACAGTTGGTGGTCTCCCCAGTTCCTGATGTGGA
>NW_015152478.1:25977-29465 GCF_000732505.1 Cyprinodon variegatus
ATTCCAGTCTGGATTTTCTCCTACTCCTCTTAGACAAGAGCTGGAAACTCTGATCAAGGTCTGCCATTCAAAGTCAGAAGCTAGTCGCTGCTGCTGCTTGTGCACTCTGCTGAACCAACAGTCTCTGGACCCAACGGTTCCCTCCCTCACAAGTTAAGCCTGGACTCCTTCAAGACATCAGTGAACCCAACCCGGACCAGTACCTGATCCAGTTCATGTTCTTGTGTCAACCTAACTTCAATAAACTCTGTTAAACTTTTACTCAGCCTCCGTTTGTGTTCTGCATGTAGGTTTACCCTAAAAACCAATCATGACACTATCTCTGTTACAGGTATATATACCAAAGGCTTTTAAGGTTGCTGTAATTAAACCTTTGCATAAGAAACCGTCTCTTGACCCAGATGACATTTAATTATAGACCTATATCCAATCTATCCTTCTTAACTAAGGTAAGTAGTTGCCAAACAATTATGTGATCACTTACACCATAATGAACTTTTTGAAGAGTTTCAGTCTGGTTTTAGAGTTCATCATAGCACTGAAACAGCTCTGGTGAAGGTTTCTAAATATATTTTCATGGCCTCAGATAATGGACTTGTATCAGTGCTCATCCTGTTGGATCTCAGTGCTGCATTTGATACAGCTGATCATAATATTCTTTTAGAAAGACTTGAATATTTTGTTGGAATTAAAGGTATAGCACTAGACCTGTTTAAATCTGATCTATCTGATCGAATTCAGTTTGTTCACGTTAATGACAAATCTTCCTCATGCTCAAAAGTTACCTGTGGAGTACCACAGGAATCAGTGCTAGGACCAATTCTCTTTACTTAATATGTAATTCCCAATTGGTAGAATTATTAGCATGGGATTAATTTTCACTGTTATGCTGATGATACCCAGCTATATCTGTCTATAAATCCAGATGAAGCTAACCCATTACATAGATTACAGGCATGTCTTGAAGACATAAAAACTTGGATGACTCTTAACTTTCTCCTTCTGAATGCAGACAAAACAGAAGTTATAGGCTTTGGAACAGAATCTGAAAAATAAGCTGATTAGTCAGTCACTTCAGTTGGATGGGATTAAACTGATTTCAGATAATAAAGTAAAAATCTTGTGTTGTTTTTGATCAGGACCTGTCATTTAAATCCCATATCAAAGAGGTTTCTAGAATTTCCTTCTTTCATCTGAGGTTTATAGCAAAAATTAGAATTATCCTGCCCAGGGGTTATGCTGGGAAACTAGTCCATGCATTTGTTACTTCAAAGCTGGACTGTTGTAATTCTTTACTATAAGGAAGTCCACAATCTGTAGTTAAAAGTCTTTAGCTGATCCAAAATCCTGCAGCCAGAGTTCTGATGAAAATTAAAAAGAGAGATTATATCTCTCCTACCCTAGCTTCTCTTCACTGGCTTCCTGTTAAATCCAGAATAGAATTTAAAATCCTCCTTCTCACATATAAAGCCTTAAATGGCCAAGCACCATCTTATATCAGATATCTGATTGTTCCTTATGTTCCTAACAGAGCACTTCGCTCTCAATCTACAGGTTTACTAGTGGTTCCTAGAATTTCTAAAAAAAATACGGATTGGAAGCAAATCTTTTAATTCTCAGGCTCCTCTCCTGTGGAACCAACTACCAGTTTTAGTCCGTGAGGCAGACACCCTGTCTACTTTTAAGTCTAGGCTTAAAACTTTCCTTTTTGATAAAGCTTATAGTTAGGGTGGCTCAGGTTATGCTGAGCTATCTCTATAGTTATGCTGCTATAGGCTTAGACTTCTGAAGGACTTAGGGACCCCCATTTCATCATTCTGCTTCATTCTATCTCTATTCTCCAACTCTGCAGAATCTGTTAGTTCAATCTCTAACGTTATGCTGTCTCTGCTTTTTCTCATAGTAGCTTTGCCTTATCTGTCCATGTTTGGGTATGACTCCATCCTGGAGAGAAATATCAGCTGTGCTGCTGCCATCAACACCATTTTTATAGATTCTGGAGATCGGCCTGTTTTCCAGTGTAGTCCTGTTACTCTGACCGTGACTGGCTGGATGTGCTCTCTTCATCCTCTGTCATGGGAGCTGGCTCGGAGCTCGTCTGCCTGGCTGTGTGTTTCCTGGACGGGGCCGCCTTTTACAGCTGCTTTTTGTATCTCTGCTTCTGTCTCCTTAACCCCAGTCGGCCTCGTCAGATGGCCGCTCACACTGAGCCTGGTTCTACTGGAGATTTCTTGCTGAGAGAGTTTTTCCTCTCCACTGTTGCTACAAGCATGCTTAGTGTGAGGGACTGCATTTGAGTCAATGACTCGATGCAATCCACTGGTTTTCCTTAGATATAGAACTTTGAATCAATTTGACTGTATGATCTGGTTGAACTGTAAAGTGCCTTGAGGTGATCTGTGTTGTGAATTGCTGCTATATAAATAAACTGAATTGAATAGAATTGAAGGCCAGTGGGGAGCCAGATTAAAGATGGCAACAGATAGGAGCTTTTCCTGCCATCCCTCTCCTGGCCTCAACAGCTGAACAGTTAGATGCTGATCCTACAGTATCAATAACAAATATCTAAATTGGTGACGTGTCTAAATCAGCAACACTGCTGATCGGTATAGGAGGGAAACACACAATATATTTGTTATACACAAAATTGATAGAGAAAAAAAACTCATATTTTGTTTCTGCAAAAAATAATACGTTGAGGTAAATCAAGAAAGTTGTACAAAAATTTTCCTTTTTAATTATTTTCTTCAATTTGTTTTTAAGTAGCTAGAAGACGAGAAAAGTTATTCCCTGAATTAGGCTTCAAGCCTCTGAGTTATTTGGCAAAACCTTTATTTGAATCTTTGATCATCTAATAAACAAACATTTTTAAACTCAGAGAATCTTAGAAATTGATGAAATGGTCAGGTTCTAAAAACACATTTATTTTATTCATGCTGAGAAATTTCCAAAACATGAGATAAACATTAATTGAGCTGTAACTTCCTTTTTTCCTGCTCTGAGTCAGTATTAAGGTTTAATCTCAATCTTTGGTCTGGATTGATCCGTTTCTTTCTGTTCCTGTGATCAAAGACGCACCAGGCTCCACCTCTGCTCTGAAATCAGCCCTGTTCTCCTGCTGCAGGGTTATTTGCTTGTTGTTGTTTTTATTTCTATGTAATGATGGAGGCAGGCCCATATCCCTGGACTGAGCAGCTGTTCTGCCCGTTAAAGGAAAGACAAACTGCCAGTCCGTCCCTGCATGGAGCTCCTAGTTCACAGTCATGGTGCCCCATGTGCACAAATACTAATTTCTCTTTCTTGTTTTTTCTCCAATCATTGTCAGGTTATGGTGGCGCAGGCAGCCATTATATGAAAAACAGTGAAAGTTATCTAATTAGTTTTTGATTAAAGCTGAAGTCTGTAAGTTTTTAAAAATCACTTTTTTGTCATATTTGCTAAAACTGTCCCTATGCCCAGACAGCAGTGCATGTGATATGTAACCTGTG
>NW_015152478.1:32282-33553 GCF_000732505.1 Cyprinodon variegatus
GATGGATGGATGGATGTTGCAGTATCTATAACTATCCAAACACACAGCATTTCAGAATTAGACATCCCCAGTTATTTATTTCATACACTCACCAGATCTGAACATCCTGTTAAAAAACTTCACACCCATCAGTAGAGGTAATCCAGCCTGATGGTATTTACACCTTATCAGATACCATCCCCCCATGTTAAGCAGAGGGAATGCTATCCGATGGGGTTTAGAAGCCCATCAGATAGCATCCCCCCAGTGTCATTTATATTGAGTTGCAATAAATGCAAAACTCTCTGCAGGTTCTTGTCTTTGTCATCCACTCTATTCAGCTGGCTTTTGAAACACACGGCGAGAAGGTGGGGGCCGGGTGGTGAGGGTTACAGGGTCGAGAAACGCAAAAGTAACACAATAGTTACTTTTACCAGTAACTAGTTACTTTTATTGTGCAGTAACTCAATTAGTAGTTTTGGGAGAAGTAACCAGTAACTATAACTAATTACTTTTCAAAGTAAGGTGCCCAACACTGTGCATCACTGACTGACAGCTGATGGAGAGAGAGAGGCTGGAAACACTCATTTATCTCCTCTCTTTTTCTTTCTTCTCTCTGCAGGCAGTGGAGGTGATGATCTCAGTAGAGGAGAGAAGCTGATCTGTGTCCTGATGATCCACAGAGGTTGAAGCTGCAGCAGTTTGAGTTTAAAGAGACTCTGACTGGATCTTGGTGATGAACCCTGAGTTTAGAGTTTTGTCTGTGATTTAGTGTCTGATACATTTAGTGTCTTGTAACACTGAAGATGAAATTTAAACTAAGCTCCATTTTGTGGCTCCACAGAGGTTTGATCTGAATCTGATCAAACTGTAAAGTTCATTTTTTTTAACTCTGATTCATTTTCAGCCTGTAACCCAGAAGTCTGAAATAAATATAAATTCTAAAGTATTTAGGCTGCATATTTGCTTCATTGTGATGCAGTTTTTAGAGGTTTTTGATTCTATTTCAGATGTTTTCTGCAGATGTTTGGGCAGTTCTGCTCATCTGATCTGTTGCTGCAAACAAATCAGTGAGGAAATGGTTTCTTAATGCTGCGTTCACACCGGACGCAGCTGGCGTGACAGAAGCAGCGAGTTTACATGCAAAGTCAATGGTTGACGCGCGTCAAGGCGCAGCTAAAGGTCCCGCGGCGCGTTTTGAGCAGCAGGCGCAGCGCGTCTGAGCAGCTGAAGCAGCGCGTCGGGCGCGTTTAATGCTACGTTCGCTTTTATTATCCTGCTGCCTGCAGTTT
>NW_015152478.1:34336-42950 GCF_000732505.1 Cyprinodon variegatus
GTCAGAACTAACTGGTACAAGCAGCAAAAAGGAAGCAGCAGACGCGATTTTGCTGCTTTTGCTGCGTCCGGTCTGAACGTAGCATAAATCCAAGGATGAAGCTTTTCTTTAGGATTTTCAATTAGATCTTTTAGATTTCCGTCTTTCTGAAGGTAAAAAATCAAAATGAATAAAAATAAAGTTTCCTCTTCTCCAGCATCTCCTTTGCTGACCTTTGGAATCACTTTCTGCAGCACAGAGACTTTCAGACCTTCTATGGAGGAAGTACTTCCTTAATCCAGGCACATGGGTAAGTTTGTGTGTGGGAGGTTTAAACTACGGAACGCCTCTTGGACCCATGTTCCGTACTAGAAAGGTCGTCAGCAATTTAGAATCAAAGATGTCATTTCCTGGACATTTCTGATGGAGAAATTATTCAGTCTCCCACTTTTATCCTAATTAGAGAACGTTGAAGTGTTTGTTTCAGTTTTTGGTTAAATGTTTACTGTTAGGTCTGTGTTCTGTTGTGTGATTTAGATTAATTGATTATCAGCATTTATTAGAATTAAAATAATCAGTTATTCGAAACAAAATAATTCACATTTAATATATATTCAAAATACACAAGAGGATTTTTATCATTGAGATAAAAACAATTCAATTAAAAGTTAAGATCAGTAATTAACAATTATTTAATTAATTTACCAGCAATGTTTAGATGTTAAAACCTGCTATGGAATTGGGTTTGTTTAACTACTAGTAAATCTAAATAATTATAACTTATTACCAAACTATTAACTATATGAAATCATCCTGTGAAAACATACATCAAAAACAGGAAATCATTAAAGGAGTTGAGATGTAATCTGTTAATCCCAGAACGAATTATCACCTAAAAATATCCAACAAAAATAAATCCAGGATAATCCACAGTTATCAGCTCAATATTTGGTTCCTGTAAAAGTGACATAAAAATATATTTCTTTTATAGTTGATGCAACATTTCAGATGTTACTATTCTTGATTTATTAATGATCAACAACGTCAATCTGTCAAATGTTTTTAAGCCCGGCTGTTGTGTTCTCATCAACAAAATAGACGGGGAAACCAGCGTGCCGTTTGGGTAACTTTAATATTTACTTGAAAAGATTCATAACTGATACAGCTTTCATTCCTATAGCAATACATTGTATCACTACGTGCAGTGCGCGACTAATTACTGCCGTATTACTACACAGAAAATAGTTCCTTTTAAACACAACAACTCCTCCCTTCTAGCTTTGAAGTACACTAGAAAAGCTATAATCTATGCTACATATTCTTTTTCTGTGTTCCTTACTAGATAAAAACTAAAAGTTTCAAATTACAGTCTCTTTGGGATAACTCTAAATTAACACCATCAATTAACTCACTTATCCTTTAAATACTTAACCTAAGCTGTATCTTTTCAACTATCTAAACTAGGCTATGACTCTAATCTCTGTGGAGGATGTCGCTCTCGTTCAGGATATCGCCTTTCTGGTACATCCGGAACAGGTCTGGAAGAAGCAGCTGGGCTATCCGTTGCTGGAGCAGTCTCTGCATTCGGTTCATCTGGTGGTTCTTCCAGGGGTTCGTCCGGTGGTTCACCTGGTGTGAAGTCCTCAGAACTGTCTGCACAGTCTGCATCACGGCATTGATCATTACTGGTGGAGTGACGGGTTCTAGCGTCCAGTAACTGATCCACATGTCCGCGCCAGATCAGTCCGGGTGGCACTCTTACCGTGTAAGTAAGTGGGCCTGTTTTGGAATCTATCTCACCAGTTTGCCACTTCTGATTCCCATGACGATAATCTCTGGCAAGCACAGGCTGGCCCTCATGGAAGGTTCTCAAGGGAAATTGCTTTTTCATCAGACTGCTTTGTTTCTTTGACACGTCCCGGTGCAGGTCCGGCTTTAGGAGGTCCAGACATGATCTTAAGGATCTTCCCATGAACAGCATGGACGGTGTCTGACCTTTGGTGTAATGTTCTGTGTTGAGGTATGAAAACAGGAAGTTGGCCAGTTTCTCTGATATGGACAATATGTTGTTCGCCATGGCTTTCATGGATTGTTTGAAGGTCTGGACGAATCTCTCTGCAAGTCCATTTGTTGCAGGGTGAAATGGCACGGTGGTAATGTGCTTAATTCCATTTCCCTTCATGAACATCTGAAATTCCTCTGAAGTAAACTGGCTACCGTTGTCACTAACTAGCTGCTGTGGCAGTCCAGCACGAGCAAACAGAGTACGAAGAGCTTCAATCGTCACTGCTGATGTGGCATTCTTCACAGGGAACACTTCAGGCCATTTAGAGTATGCATCGACGACCACTAGAAACATTCTGTCCAGAAAGGGGCCTGCGTAGTCGATGTGAACTCTCTGCCACACAGTTGAAGGCCACTCCCAGGTGTGTGGCATAGCTACCTGCGGTTGACGCTGAGTTTGCAGGCATCCCGAGCATGACTTTGTGATGTCTTCAATCTCGTGGTCAATGCCAGGCCACCAGAAATGGCCTCTGGCCAGGCTCTTCATTTTAACCACACCTTGATGTCCATCGTCAAGAGACTCTAGTACTCTGTTTCGAAGCTTTGGTGGTATGATAACTCTGGTGCCCCACATCACACAGCCTTGGCATACGGACAACTGTTCACGTCGGTTTGCGTACTCAGGTGGGACGGCATTACCCTTCCGAGGCCACCCCTCAACCGTCAAGTCGTAGACTCTCACTATTGTAGGGTCACGACCCGTTTCCATCTTCACGTCCAGAAAAGTGAAGTAAATTGTCCATCTGCGTCATGTGAAAAAGGTCAGCTGGATCTGAAAACACAGACGTGCCACCTGACTCGAGGGGAAGGCGAGAAAGGCCATCTGCATTTCCATGAAGCTTGGTGCCTTTGAACTCAATCGTGTAATCATGAGCTCCTAGAAACAATGACCATCTCTGCAGACGTGCCGCCATCATAATAGGAACGGACTTGCTGGGATTGAAAATAGCCACTAGAGGCTGATGGTCAGTGATCAGTGTGAAGTGTTTACCATACAGGTATTGGTTAAACTTCTTAACCCCCCAGACTAAGCTCAAACCCTCACGGTCAATTTGGGCATAGTTCTGCTCAGCTTTGTTCAAAGACCTGGAGGCAAAGGCGATAAACCGTTCAGAGCCATCCTTCATCTTGTGAGAAAGCACAGCGCCAATCCTGTATGGTGATGCGTCACAGGCTAAACGCAGTGGCAAATTGGGGTTGTAGTGCGTCAGCACTTTCTCTGACGTTATCAGTTGCTTTGCTGCCATGAATGCCTGTTAGCAGGACTTCGTCCATCTCCATACAGTTTTCATTTGTAACAGACTGTTCAATGGATGTAACACTGTTGCAATGTTCGGCAAGAATTTGGCGTAGTAATTGACAAGGCCCAAAAAGGAGCGTAGCTGACTGACATACTTGGGCCTTGGTCCCTTCAAGACTGCAACCACCTTATCTTGTGCCTTGTGAAGACCATCTTTGTCGATCTTGTGACCGCAGTACTCAATTGAGTCCTTGAAAAACTCACATTTTTCTTTGTTCACTCTGAGTCCAAAGTCTGAGAGCCTCTTTAAGACTGTCTCAAGGTTGGTCAGATGTGTGTTTTCATCACTGCCTGTCACAAGAATATCGTCTAAATAGCACTGAGTGCCAGGGATGTCTTGAAGAACTTAGTCTATGGCTCTGTGCCATACAGCAGGGACTGACGCTATCCCAAAAACCAGCCGGTTATATTGAAACAACCCCTTATGGGTGTTAATGGTTAGATATTTCTTTGATGAGTCTTCCAACTCCATTTGGAGGTAGGCCTGTGCTAAGTCAATCCTAGAGAAATGCTGGCCACCAGCCAACAAGGCAAAGATATCCCCTATCTGGGGTAGTGGGTATTGGTCTGCCTGGAGCACTGGATTTATGCTGACTATAAAGTTGCCACAGATGCGTAAAGCACCACTCTTCTTTACGACCGGCACAATGGGTGTGGCCCACTCTGACCACTCCACCTTTGACAAGATACCTTGGTCCTCAAGGCGCTTGAGCTCTGCTTCCACCTTTGGGCATAATGCATAAGGCAGGTTACGGGTTTTGTGGAATTGTGGTGGAGCATTCTCAGTTAAAACTACTTTGGTTTTGACCTGTGCCAGCGTTCCAATTCCATCTTGAAAATCTGGGGCGTAGCGATCCAGTAGGTTCCTCAGTCGTTCTGGGGTAGACTGAGTGCTTTCGCTGGACATCTCCATCACTTTGATTGATTTCCAGTTAAGCTGGATGCTACGCAGCCACTCTCGTCCAAATAATGGCACATTGTCACTTTGCACCACATACAGATCCAGTACTCGCTTTGTTTTCTCATATTTGACTTTCACCTTTAATTTCCCCATTGGGGAGACTTTTTCTCCTGTATAAGTAACAGGTTTAGAAACAAAGGTGACGGGTTCAGGTGTCTGATCAGGCTGGCGGGGAACTCTAACTGTTTGAGGTGTAACTTGTGGGCCTATTTTGAGTCCTTTAACAGATGGAGCTAAGTGAAGATCAAGTATATGTTTGCTGAGACTGACCTGGCACAGAAGGGAACTGGAATCCTGAGTCTGAAGCTGGACGGCTCTGGATCTGGTTTGCAATTCTATATCTAACCCAATAGCTAACTCAATGAGATCCTCAAGGTTAGCTGGCTCGTCTAAAAATGCTAGCTTGTTCCTGACTGGTTCATTTAGGGCAAGGAGATAAGCGGTCTTAAGCGCAGACTCGTTCCACCCGGAAGCGGCTGCTTTAACCTGGAAATCAAAAGAAAACTCGGCAACTGATCTATCTCCCTGTTTAGTTTCAAAAAGTCCACTAGAAACTATGGATTGATTAGTGACCTGATTAAATGTCCTTTCAAACTCCTGGATGAATCTCTCATAAGTACAGTTAAAACTAGTTTCTAACGGAAATCTCCGTCCATTCAAGGGCTTTTCCGGACAGGAAAGACACGACAAAAGCTATCCTACTCTTATCATAAAGAAAACTCGACTCATAAAACTCAAAAAATAGCTGACACTGGAACAGAAATCTCTTGAACTTACTTGGGTTGCCGGAAAATCTCTCAGGCAGTGAAGGGCTGAATACTGAAAACGACGGGCTGGGTTCGGACCAGAAAGGAAGATTACTATCTTGAACAGGAAGTGACGTCACTGCCGGTGACCTAGGAGGCGGAATCTGGACGTACTGCTGGCGTGGCGTTAGCATTACCCATGTAGCTGGCATAAGTTTGAAGCTTTTGATTCTGGTATTCAAATCTAGTATGCAACTCACAGAGGGTATGCGCATGTCCAAGGATCTGAGCGTCCCGTTCCTCAATCCACCGACGGAGGTGATCTGCTTGGCTTTGTGTTTGGCCGCAGTGTTCTGTCATGATGGGTCAAAGAGGCAAGCCCATATGCAGAACACAACGGAGGCTGGGTAAAAGTTTAACAGAGTTTATTGAGGTTTGACAAAAACACAAGATTATGAACTGGATCTGGAACTGGTTCGGGCTGGTTCACTGAAGTCTTGACTGGGACCAGAGACTGTTGGTTAGCAGAGTTCGTGAGGAGCTAAAGCGTCTAGCTTCAGATTTAACATGGCCGACCTTGATCTGAGCTTCCAGCTCTTCACAGAGAACAGCAGGGGATATCCACATAGGAATCTTCAGGTTGACTCCACATAGGAATATTCAGGTAAACTCCACATAGGAATCTTCAGGTAAAATCCACATAGGAATCTTCAGGTTGGCTCACCAGGGCTGATTTGCAGGTTAAGCTCACCCAGAGCTTCAGGCTAGAGACAGGTTTCCTGTGAGGCAGCTCACCCAGAGCTTCAGGCTAGAGACAGGTTTCCTGTGAGGCAGCTCACCCAGAGCTTCAGGCTAGAGACAGGTTCCCTGTGAGGCNGAATTGTAATTGTTATTTGTTTGCTCTCTCTTTTTTAAGCCCGTGTCACAAACAAAGTGCAGTTGATAACTTTTTATCCTGACAAAATAGCTTTCTTTACAGGGTTGTCAGTTTTTGGATGATACTTTATTTAAGCAGTGGTTCAGGAAAAGTCTGCATCTTTCAAGATGACCAGGATTTTAATGCAGGGCAATGCTTCATCGCATGCATCCAAGTTCTCCACTGTGTTGCTGGCCTTTAAAGGCTTTAAAGATGAAAGAATAATGATGTGGCCCCCATTCCTCACCTGACCTACACCACCGTTGAGAAACTGGGTTGCCATCCTGGTCACTGATTGTTATGTTCTTTTGTTTTATGCAAGAAATTATGTTTGAGTAGTTTGTTTATAAACAAATGAGATGGGAAATTTAACTTTGATTTAGTTAAATAATAATTCTGCTCACTAACAGTCGTCCAATAATTTTGCAAACATAAATATTCTCCTAAGAAAGCCAAAATCTTACGCAATTAAATATTCAGGTTTGAGGTTTATCAACAGTTTGATTTGATCTGGGGCACTGTAGCTTTAAAAAAAAAAAAGAAAAAGTAAAAGTTCACCTTGCCTCACAATTGTGCACTAAGTGTATGTTTAAAACCCGAATTCAAATTAGCAAAAGACATCCAATGTTTGACCATTTTTATAAGCATGCCCAGATATGTTGCTTAATGTATAAACTCTGTAAGTATTCAGTAGAATTGACTAAAAGTATAGTTTTTTTTTTTTAGGATAAAATGAAAACTTAAAAAATAAAAAATTTCCAAGGATATTGTAAGAAAAAAAAATGATGTATTGTCGTCAATTTAAAACCATACAGGTCTTTGACTTTCCTTACAAAAAACAGAAATGTATTATTTCCAGTTTAACCATTCCACGTCGTCTTATCGGACTTATAGATTTTTCTACACATATCAAAATGTTGATGTTATTTCCATTTTGTTTGTGTTTTTTAATTTAAACTGAGATTCTTAAAGTTGTCGTACAGAACGGTGCAAATGAGCTTAAAGGCCTTTTCCACACAAAGACAAACATATTTTCATGAATTGCTTAGAAATTGTTCTGCCCACATAAGTGGTTTCGAAAATGATTCGTCAGATTTTACTGTGACCAATTATATGTTCTCTCTTTCAGCCCTTTGACATGAGGACGACTCAGACCTCATGTGCGGAACTGTATCTTTCATAAACAGAGACACCAATGGAGCCAGTTTCACATGACCTTTTCTAACATACTGTACAAAGTATTTTTGGATCAGTGATACTATGTTCCCTTTGCTGCTGAAACCGAGCCTGGTTCTGCTGGAAGCTTCTTCCTGTTATATTTCTTTCCACTACTTCTGCATGCATGTGAGGGATTGCTGCAGAATCAATCACACAATGCAAGTGAATGTCTACCATCCCCACATGTTCACCCAGGAGAAGCAAATCCTGCAAAGTCAAAGACTCGATGCTATCAGCTGGTTTTCCTTAGATTTAAAAAACTACCTTTGTAACAATCTGACTATATGATCTGATTGAGTTGTCTCTGTAAAGTGCCTTCAGGTGAAATGTGCTGTGAAATGGCGCTATATAAATGAAATGAATGAACAGAACTGAATAGCCTTTTAAAAAAAGCTGTTTTCTCTCAACAAGTTAAAAAAGAGAAAAAAGAAAAAGAAAATACTGCCTATTGATCAGTTCAATGTGGGTCCAAAGAACTAAAATGCCTTATAATCATTTTTACATTGAACACATTTCTGTCAGGATCCCTGTTTTTGTGTTCGTCTGTTTGTCTTGTCTTTTGTGTTTCTCCCTCCCACCACCAGGAGGCGCCTGGCTCCGGTTCACCTCCTCACACACCTGCAAGCTGTTGCCTCATCACCGGACTGCTCTTAAGCTGCTGGTTGCCACTACTTCGACGCCAGAGTGTTTGCCAGTTTGGGGAACTCTAGCCAAGCCTTGTTTATGCTGAGTCTAATCTGAGTTTTGCATTTTGAGTTTTTGTTCTCTAGCCAAGCTGAGATCACATAGAGTTAAACTGAGCGCTTGTTTCTCCCTGAGTCTTAACTTTGTTTGTTCTTTGCTTTTCGGCAGGAAGCCCTTTCTGCAAACTGGACCTTTTCGCCTTCTCCCAAGTGGGATCAACTTAGTCTTACACTGAACAACAGATTCCAAACAGGTTTGGATCCAGCCCCTTGGAGCACACTGAGATCACTCTCTGAGTAAGGAAGTCATCTTCACCACGACCCGTTCAAGTACCACGGGAAAACTGAGTTGCAACCAGCGGCTGCATCATTCCACTCCGTCCGAGTTCCGGGTAAACCCTGTTCCGCCCTCCACTGAATCTAACAAACCCTGGAAGAGCTACACACAGACTGGAGTCTACGTGTCTCCTCTTCTCTGGAAAAGTGAGTTGCAACTAAACCTTTCCTTCAAGATAAACAACTCCAATTCCCAACTGAGCCTGAACCTAACAGTGTGTCTGTTGGGATCTGGAGGGTTGTCATCCTTTCTCCACCAGAGGGAGCCTGAGATCCTCCTCCCGAGGGCGTGAGCTGACTTCTGCACACCTGTTTCCCATCTGCTCATCTGGAGGCTTTCTTAAGGAGGAGGAGGCTGACACTTCCCTGCCACGGTGTTTGCCAGTAATGGTACCAGCACTCCTGAGCCAG
>NW_015152478.1:44208-46854 GCF_000732505.1 Cyprinodon variegatus
CTGTCTCTGGTCTGAAGCTCAGGAGGAGCTGCCTCACTGGAACCCTGTCTCTGGTCTGAAGCTCAGGAAGAGCTGCATCACCAGTCTCAAGCCTGAAGCTCTAGGAGAGCTTAACCTGCTAATCTGCCTTGGTGAGCCAACCCGAAGATTCCTACGTGGATGTAACCTGATGACTTCTATGTGGAGTTTTCCTGGAGGTTCCTATGTGGAATCAGCTTCAAGAATCCTATGAGGATTTCCCCCCGTTGTTCCCTGCTAAGAGCTGGAAGCTCAGCCTGAAGAATCCTTTGTGTTTATCCCCTGTTGTTCTCTGCAGTGAGCTGGAAGCTCAGATCAAGGCCAGCCATGCTAAGCATAAAGCTAGAAGCTTAGCCTATTCATGAACTCTGCTAACCTACAACCTCCTGTACCAGTCTTATCTCCAGTGAACCTGCTCCCCTGTCTGAACCAGTTCCCGTATCACTTTCATGTTTGTGCTTTAATAAACTCGTTTGGACTTTTACCCAGTTTCCCTTGTGTGTGTTCTGCATTTTGGGCTTAACTCTAGAACCCATCATGACAAAACCGAACAGTGGCTGACTTTGCAACAGATTTCCGGATTAAAGCGGCAGCTTCCGGTTGGGGAGAAACGGCGCTTAAGAGCGCCTATTTTCACTCTCTAGATGAATCAATTAAAGACGAGTTGGCGACTCTAGATGAACCGAATACCTTGGAAGATCTGATAAGACTGACTATCCGTTTAGATAATAGGCTGCGAGCCAGATCCGTAGCCAGATCCAAGAGCCGTATTTTCCCAGTTACAATGCTTCCTGAAAAATCTAATGAAAGATCTAATGAAGTTTCCTCTTCCACAGTGCACACTGAAGCCGAGCCAATGCAGATCGGTCACACCAGACTCTCATCAGAAGAAAGACAAATGAGATTCAAATAAAACCTCTGCTTATACTGTGGAGAACCCGGACATTTTGTTTCTGCCTGTTCCGCTAAGGTAAAAGCCGGGGTCCGCCAGAGGAAATGAGGAGTCTGGCGGACCATCTTCAAACTGAAAAATCTCCTCGACTTCTGTTACCTGCTACTCTGTTTTTTAAAGATCAGTCCCTCACTTTGTCAGCTATGATTGACTCTGGTTGTGAAAGAAATCTAATCGACTCCAGTTTGGTCAAACATTTAAATATTAAAACTACTCCTTTGACTAAATCCCTGAGATTTTCAGCGCTAGATGGAAAACAACTACCTCATATTACGCACCAGACCAAACCCCTACTACTTTTAATCTCCGGGAATCATAAGGAAACCATATCATTTTATGTTTTTCCTTCAGCAAGCTCACCAGTAGTTCTGGGTTTTGATTGGCTTCAACTCCACAACCCACATATTAACTGGTCTAAAAGACATGTGGAGTCCTGGTCTATTCCCTGTCATTGTTCCTGCCTCCGTTCCGCCGCCCCTCCGACTCAGTCGCCGGCTAGCCGTCAGGAGGCTGACCCGCCCGATCTATCTGTCATACCTCCAAGTTAATAATGATTTGGCTCCTGTGTTCAGTAATACTAAAGCCCTTTCTCTCCCTCCGCACCGCCCATATGACTGTGCCATTGATCTTCTCCCTGGGGCCCCACTCCCTAACAGTCGGCTTCATAACATCTCCAAACCTGAGAGGGAGACCATGGAGAAATATATCAATGAGTCACTAGCAGCTGGAATAATCCGACCATCTTCTTCTCCACTCGGAGCGGTTTTTTTCTTCGTTGGTAAAAAAGACGGATCCCTACGACCCTGTATTGATTACCGAGGGTTAAACCAAATAACTATCAAGAACAAATACCCGTTGCCCCTGTTAGCTTCAGCTTTTGAACCGGTTCAAGGTGCCACTGTGTTCACCAAGTTAGACCTGAGAAATGCATACCACCTTCTCAGAATCCGTGAAGGAGAGGAATGGAAAACTGCCTTCAAAACACCTCTGGGGCATTTTGAATATCTGGTCATGACTTTCGGTCTGTCTAACGCCCCCGCTTGTTTGTGTTTTTGTGTTTGTCTACCTAGACGACATCCTGATCTACTCCAGAACCATCTCTGAACATCGGAAACATGTTCGCTTAGTGCTGCAGAGACTTTTGGAGAATAAATTGTTCGTCAAGGCTGAAAAATGCGAGTTTCATCGCCCGTCTGTTACCTTTCTGGGATTTGTGCTCGAGGGCGGGCAGGTGAGGCCATCTGAGGATAAAATCGAGGTGGTTCTGGACTGGCCCACTCCTGAAAACAGGAAACCACTCCAAAGGTTTCTGGGGTTTGCCAATTTCTACCAAAGGTTCATCAGAAGTTACAGTCAAATGGCTCAACCTCTGACAGCTTTAACCTCAGCAAAAAGAACTTTTCACTGGTCTTCTGAGGCTGAAGCAGCTTTCAAAAGACTTAAGACTCTGTTTTACAACGCACCCATCCTCATTCACCTGACCCCTCCAAACAGTTCATCCTTGAGGTGGATGCATCTGACTCAGGGGTGGGAGCTGTTCTGTCCCAAAGTTCTGAATCTGACCAGAGAACTCATCCTTGTGCATTTTTCTCCCGCAGACTCACCCCTGCTGAACGAAATTACGACGTTGGTGATAGAGAACTCCTCGCCATAAAACTGGCCTTGGAAGAATGGCG
>NW_015152478.1:48919-49363 GCF_000732505.1 Cyprinodon variegatus
GAAAACATTGTCAATAAACCTTTTAACTTTTTTTCCCTGTCTCTTGAGTGTTTCTGCATGTGGGTTAGAAGATTAGACCCCAACATGTCTTCCCCTAATCTTTCAGTTTTCCGGCCGAGCAGAGTTCGGAGAAACTCTGCACCGAACTCTAAATACCTTTCAATAAAACCCATTCAAACTTTTACTCTGTGTCTCTCTGTTTGGCTTCACTGCATGTGGGTCCGAGCTTTAGATAAAATCATGACAATTTCAATGACTTTATCTTTTATTTACTACTATTATTATTAATTCTAAAGCATATAGCATGTCATTACTAAATAGTAAATGGTCTGTACTTTTACAGCACCTTACCAAGTCCAGGGATCCCAAAGCTCTTAGCACTACATTCAGTAATTCACACGCTGGTTGTGGTAATCTACACTGTAGCCACAGCTGCTTTGGGCA
>NW_015152478.1:54243-55616 GCF_000732505.1 Cyprinodon variegatus
TCTAAACACCAACAGCAGCCGACTGACATAAATCCTATTTAGCAGCACTGGAGGAAACGTGTGGCTTTAATTTTTGAAGGACCAAACTTTGTCCTCTTTGCTTCCATTTAGGTTGTCTCAGTGTCTCAAAGCTACAGTAGATTATGTGGAATAAAAAGATATGTAATCTTGACTTAATAAAAGAGAGAAAAAAATATAAAGGACTCCTTCTTTTAACTAGAAAAGTGGTTTTAAAAAACTGAACTTTTCAAACGTTTATAAGTCCAAAAACAGAAACAATGAATTAATAAAAGATTTTTACAGTGAATTCAAATTCTCGCACTTCAGTACACGCTCCTGCAGAGCTACTCAGCACATATGCTGAAATAACAGTCAGAGACCATCCACCTACCCAAGGAGAAGGGATGCAACCCTCTCCACCGTGGTTAACTCCAACACAACATGAGTGAGTTGGGGAGAGACAAGCAGACCCATTCAAGCTCTCAGTCTCTTCCCAGGGGCCACTTAAGATTAGAGAAAATCCAGTATCTCCAGAGGAGCTGGGTTCCAGAGCTTTTGCTGTACGTGGAGGCAAGCCAAAATATTTCAGGCCTGTATCAATCCACCTGCCAAAAAAGGTCAAGGTCATTGCCCACC
This sequence comes from Cyprinodon variegatus, assembly GCF_000732505.1. Taxonomy (NCBI): domain Eukaryota; kingdom Metazoa; phylum Chordata; class Actinopteri; order Cyprinodontiformes; family Cyprinodontidae; genus Cyprinodon; species Cyprinodon variegatus. The sequence goes on from NW_015152478.1 coordinate 54,880, forward strand.
AATGAGGTCATATTTCACTTTTCTGGAGCCAGTTCAGCTACCATGGATCGGATCCCAGATACCCTGACCTCTGACTGCCACCCAATCCTGTTCAAACATTTTCACCTCCATAGAGTTTAAATAATCACCTGAGATTCTGCTAATTCCTGCTTTTTATCTCATTTACTCAGTAGATCAAAGGCAGCCTACCTTTAAACCCAGCTGGGTAGTGAGCTTCTACCTTTATGCTCTGTCCTTCAGCAAACTGGCAGGTGTATATTCCTTTGGTGACGCTCTGATGCTGCACAGTTAGAGAGGAAACACAGCTGCTTGGTTTTCTTAACTGGTATCGAAAATCTTCACCAGTTAGTTTAGTTCCTGTCTCATCCAACCAGTGGAAACTGTCCTCTGGACAAGAATCCCACTCCCACCACCTCTCCAGAGAACACAGTAATGTGACATCTCCATCCTTTGTTGGATCAGCAGCTGGTGAAGATGGAGAAACTGAAAGAAAAATTAAAACTGTTGTCTGAGATTAAATGATGGAGAATAAACTTTATATAAGGTGAGAAATCTAATAAGACAACTTTATCTCAGTCTGTGAAGAGTAGAATAAAAATAAGAAACTATAATAAATGTACTGTAATAAAACTGAAACTTTAGATGTTGTCTCCATGTTTCTTGGTGATTGATGCACTAATGTTGCAGATCTGAGCAGGTATTTATCAGCATGATGGAACAAAACAAGAAAACTTTCC
>NW_015152478.1:59564-60990 GCF_000732505.1 Cyprinodon variegatus
GAGAAGCAAAGACAGGAGAAAGAGTGAGATCTTAATATTGGTGCCAGTTTAAGGTCTTGTTGCAGCATTTTACAGGATCTGAAGACAGTCCAAAGCTGATTTATTCAATCTGGAAATTTAATTTTGAAATAAACTAAATGAGCAGAGTTAAAATAATCTGAAGTCCAGCTTTAGAAATGAAGAGACAGAGTTTTCAGATTTTCATAAAGTTATAAAAACTGTTCTAAACCAGATGTTTGGAGTAATTTTTAAACAACAACAGACTGTCAGCGAGGAAACCCAAAGTTCTTAAACTTGATTCATCAGAGAAGCCGATCTGTTTTCTGATACCTGGGATCATCTGGTCTGGAGCTGTTATCAACATTTCAGTTTTCTCGTTGTTTAAACATCAACATGTAGATTGTGTTTGATATCTGTCAGGATATTTTGGATCCAAAAACAGAACCCTGAGGTACCCCACAGTACAGATGAGCTGAATCAGACATTCCCAGATTTAGACAGACAGTAAATGATAGGTAGGATGTGAACCATTGTAAAACTGCTCCAGTAATTCCTAACAATTCCTGAAGCGTGTTGATCAGGATACTGTGATCAACAGCAGGAAAGTTGAAGGAAAGATCCTGCAAAAACTCCAGAATTTGCTGCCATTGAAATGTCACCAGAGACTTAAAATAAGGTGGGTCATGTAGAGAGCATTTTGAGAAAGCCAGACTGGAAAATATACATCAGATTTGCTTTCTCCAAACTATTTGTTGATCATTTGGATTTTGTCTGAAGCTATTAGGAAGAGATGGATCAGATTGAGGTCCCCTTAATATTGGTTCAACAACATATTTTTAAAGAAGCTGCAAACTGAACCAGAATCAAGATGAAGGTTAATTAATTCTAGAACACAGGGTCCAATATATTCAAGATCTTGATTAAAAAAGGAGCAGGGAGAGAATCAAGAGGACTAGATGGTGGTCTAATATGACGAAGTAAAGCTGTGAGGTAAGGTAACAGGAGCAAAGGGACGCTGAGTATAAGTTGGACGCAAATTAAAAACATAACTTGGACGAAATGATGGGAAATACTGAATCTAATGACAGCAGCTTTGCTTAAAGAAAAGAAAAAACAACTTATTGCAGTCAGACTTTGTGCAAACAGGAGCATGAAGAAAATAAAGTAAAACAATATTTCTGATTGACCTAAAATACATTTAGAGATTTTACTATTTTTTTGCAGATAAGATTCAAAACGTAGTTAGTTCTGGCATTTTCCAACGTGTCATTTAATCAGAAAATTGACTGTTTCAGGTGAAGCCAATAAACTTCTAGTTTGGAAGATTTCAATGAACAAAGTAACACAAACTTCATTCAAGGACAATAAGTTGAGCGGTGGACAATATTTTGCTTGAAAGAGGCCACTGTGTTTAAAATTAATATTT
>NW_015152479.1:0-1173 GCF_000732505.1 Cyprinodon variegatus
CATCTAGAATTGTATGATTACCATATTATATAAATATCTATTTATTTATTAGTCTGTCTTCATCTAACCAGCAGGTCTGACTGAGGTTCAAATTTCTTCCATAAAGGAGAACTGTCATTAAAAATAACCAAACAATTATTATAAACAATAAAATGACACAACAACTGGAATAACAACCGAATAAAACAAACAAACAAACAAAGTTGACTGAACTCTAAACTTTGACCTTTGGGAAACAGAATTAACTTTATTGGCCCAGCTGGTGTGAAAAAAAATAAATCAGTTTCTATAATATCAACATCTATAACTGGAATATGTATATTTTTATTATTAATATGTTAGGATTATTATTATTATTATTATTATTATTATTATTATTATTATTATTATTATTATTATTATTATTATTCCTGCTCTCCTGTCGTTGCTGTGTTTCCTCTATAAATACAAGATTAAATGAAATAAATAAAGAGAAGAAGCAGAATCTCTCCTGGACCAGAACTCTACCTGAGATCCTGGTAAAGGTTGAGGGTTCGATTCCTCAGTTAAAGGTCAGAACCTCCTGCTAGGGCAGAGGGCCCCATGCTGCCCGGAGCACCAGTGGCGCTGACTCCGCCCCTGGATGGAGGCTGCTTCAAAGGCGCGCGGCGAACTGATGAAGGAGAGCCCGCGCGCCGCTTTGATGTGGAAACTTGGAAAAGGGCCGCGAGCGGCTGGGCGTGCGTTTTTTTCTTTTTTATATGAGAGAGAAGAGGGGGGGAGGGGAGGGGCAGCTTCACCTCCTCCCTCCCTCCCTCCCTCCCTCTCTCTCTCTCCCTCTCTCTCTACTTTGCATATTCCGCGTGCCTCGCGCGGCCATATGGGAAAATGCAACTGAAGGAATTAGCCGCGCGCAGGAAGGAGCACGCGACGGAGCGCTGAGAGTTTGAGACCAAAACAAACCCCGAAAAGTTTGATTAAAAAAAAACTAACGAGGAGCGACGAGAGGAGGACACGAGGCCGGGAGGGGGGGAGAGAGAGACGGCTGCGGAGACCCGAAGCGACCCGGGAGAAATATTAGAACCGGTCCGAGGAGCGGAGCGGAGAGGAGCCATGTACTGCGCCTACACCATCCCAGGGATGACCGGCAGCTCCCTGATGTACTACTATAACGGCAAGGCGGTAAGGAGGAGA
>NW_015152479.1:1403-3943 GCF_000732505.1 Cyprinodon variegatus
GGGAGGCCTAATTTAAATCCTAATTTTAAGCCCAGTTTTTACTGATAATACTGAATAATTTCTATTAATTTAAAACTAAACCTGTTTTAGGAAAATCTGCTTTTCTTTGTTTTGCTTTTTGTTTTTCTGCTGAGGGAATTATTTTTATTTTGTCCAACCGGCTCTCCGTAGAAACACAGGTGAGAAAATCTCCCTGCAGGTCCGAGGTGCAGGTTGACCTTCCGTGACCCCGTCTGTCTCCCAGTGACCCGCACCTGTAAAACCAGTAACAGGGGGGGGCACGCTGCCTTCAGGTCCCAGCAGCAGACGCTGGGATTTCCTACAGATTCACCTGTCAGCGAAGCGGCGTGGATTCCTCCTGGATGCAAATATTTCATTCCATAAAAATATTTAGTTTGAAAATTTCTCCTTTAAATTTTAATCTGAATTAAAACAAATATTTTATTTTTGGTTCCTGATTTTTAAAAGCATTTTATTAATTTTTATTGTGATAATTCCAGATGGAAATGGATCCTTAAAGCAGGATTTTCCCTCCTTCTTTGTTTCCGGGCGTCTCGGATCGGCCGGTGCCACGGGGCCCCAGCGTGGCACCGGCGCTTTGTTCGGCTGCTGGATGGCACATTGTGCCGCCGGTTTTGATCCGGTGCCAACCTGCCCCCCCCCCGCCTATTTGTGCCCGCTGTTTGCTGGCAGACGGACAGAACCCCACGGAACACCAGAGCCGCCCCGTTTGGGCGTTCCAGAGGTTCCTGGGAGCCTCCTGGATGAGAGGCGGCTCTGGTCGGGCTGCGGGGCCGAGGAGGGAGAGCGGAGCAGAGGCATCTGGGTTCATTTCTGCAGCGAGGAGCGGCGAGCCTCGGCATGCAGGCTGAGCCGGGAGAGAGGAGCAGAGGGTGGGAGGCAGAGGAGGAGGAGGGAAGCCGAGGCCGCGGCTCCGAGCGGCGGCTGTCGGCTCACTGACTTAAGCTGCGGCGGCTTAATGAGGCAGCAGAGAGCCGGGATAAAAACAAAAGGCCTCATTTGGACGGACAGCCGGCTTTTCTTATGCTAACGCCGCGTCTGAATATTCAGCCGCTTTTAATGAGGAGAAGCTCGCTGCCAAAGTCCTGCAACTTATTTACAGCGCAGGAAAAAACACCCTAAAGAGGGAGAAACCGCCCCAATAAATCTGATAACAAGATTAGTTCCTCAGTTTTTATTACAATTCTTTTTAATTCTTATTTTTTAAGGGAAAAAAAAGGAAATATTTTGGTTTAATTTTCTTCCTTTTAATGAGATTATTTATATTTCACCCAAACGACTTTCAATAAAACACATTTTTATCAGATTCATTTAAAACAAATTTTTTTTTATAAACTAGTAAACAGATAATTATAGGAATGTTATTAAAAATATAAATAAAATGGTTGGAAATCGTCTTTCCGCGCCTTCAGGCTGCGTCCGGCTCATGTGGTTCTGATCCAGGTCGCCTGCAGACGTGTTTACGTGTTAATTTGACGCCCTGCTGTAGGGAGGCGGCGTCTGAATGGCGAGGACTCGCCGGACGGCCGAGTGCGGCGTGAGCGGAAACATCCGTGGCGCTGCGTAAACCCAGGCTCCGTTCTCTGAACGCCGTTTCTAAGCTGGATTTCTCTGCTTCTTTAATCTGATATTTCCTGACATGCTTTTATTTTGAAGGGCTGAACAGCGGCCTGTTGGCGGCGAGAACAGATTCGCTCATGAGAATCTGAGCGTCCGGGTCAGCCGGGTCTTCTGGGGCTGTGTGTGTGTGTGTGGTCGTATATGTTACGTTTTTAGGATGTTTTTGGTGTGTTTACTGACCTTCTGAGGACCAACAGGCCTTATGGGGACCAAAGGCGGCTCCTGATGCAGCAGATCCTCGTTTTATTAGGAATATAGAGACAATAGTCTGGATTTAATGCAGTCACTAAAATGAATGGAAGTCTCAGTGTGGATAGAAATACAAACTGTGTGTGTGAGTGTGTGTGTGGTCCATCTGGTCCAGTTAAAGCCTGACGCATCATTCAGGCTTAAACTTAATCCCGCTGCATCAGATTATGTGACAGTGATGCTGCTGATGCACTCAGAGCCATCAGCTGCAGGTATCGGCCTTCTAACATGGGCTGCTGATGGAAGCAGGAAGGTTCCAGAATAAAAGCAGGACGCTGGTTCCTCTGAGGAGCTTCAGCTTCAGGGATTAAACCAGCGTGACATCACAGCTTAGATCCAGAATCATCGGACGATGGTGAAGACCGTCCTCTGGGACTCTGCTGCTGTGAAGCCATGAAGGTTTTTCCTTTCAAGGAAGCTAGAAGTGAGGCTGAAGAGCTAAAGGCCGGCCTGACCTTTGACCCCACATCTGCAGGCTGTGGATGGTGGCGGCTGACGACCAGAAACTAAGGATCCTGCTCTGGATTTCCACCATTGTTGTTTTGGAACGCATTTTCTAGGCCTTCAACTAATGATTATTAACAAATCGATTAATCTCTAGATTATTAACGGATCGATTAATCTAGATTATTAACAAATCGATTAATCTC
>NW_015152479.1:4615-9862 GCF_000732505.1 Cyprinodon variegatus
AGAGCAGATTGACGTTTTTTTTTATCTTAAATGTTTGTATATTTTTTATAATCTTGGTCTAATTCCTGCTGTCAGCTAAAGGAACGTTTTACCGTCTCTATACTGAAGTTAATTATTAACCAATTACTGAATTAGTTAACGATTATTTCAGTAATCGATTAATCAGATGAATTTTTTCAGCTCTGATATTTTCCCTCTAAAGCTCAGCCTCCATCAGAGATCTAGAAAGAAATTTCTATTTGATTTATTGAATAAATAGAAAAAGATTTTTATTCTGTCTATTAAGGATTTATGAGACTCCGTTTTACTGTAAATGTATTTTCTCTTGTTTTAGGAACGTAAAACAATTTACTGATATAAAAAGATGATTTATGTTTAAAATAATAAACAGTTTGTTCATTTTAGACACAGAAGTTCTAATGATTTTATTTTAAGGGCAGAAATCCTTTAATAGATCATCTTATTTAAGGCCTTTTTACATTTTCATACTTTTTAAATCAGGTTTGCAGATTAAAGAGAATTATCAATCACAAATATAAAATTCTTCATCTTGGAAATTAAAATCTTTTCAGATTTGATGCAAATCTTTTTTATTTTTTTAGGGTATTTCTATTTATTTCTGTTGCGTTTATCGTCCTTATTTCTACCGAGTTAAACCATCGTTCTAAGGGTTCTATACCTGCTGGTTGGCTCTCTGCTTCCACAGGTGAGTCTATGTGTCATAGCTCTAGGATGAGCAGGAAGTGGCTGAGGGCCAAAAGGCGCCACGTCTGTGAACTTCTCTAGTTTGGAGAACAGACCTTTAGACGATTGAATCTTTGGTTGGGACTGATCTACATATCTAGATCTACCTAGAGAAAGTCATCTCTATAGAATCTAAATAATCTGCTGAATCTTTTCAAACATTTTCCTGGTTGAAGGCGGTGATTGGCTCGATCTGTTACCTTGGACACGTAGATGTAGAATAGGTAGAATGTGGTGAGATCTGAAGGTCATGGAGACGAACCTGTGAGCTGATTGAACTTTAGATCCACAGGAAGTTAAAGATCAAAGGTTGGTGAACCTCCAGGAAAATATTCTGTTTGTTTTATTTCTATGTCTCCAACTCATCAGAGGACGTTTCGTTCTAGAGACGCTTTAAGCAGAACGTCCGACAGACGCGTTCAAACCGGCTGCTGGCGTCCATGTCTGACTGGTCTTAATCTGAGCTGGACTGAGACCAATAATCCTGATTAATCCAAAACCGGTAATTAAATCCTCATCATCTCAGCCTCCGACCCAAAAATAACACAATATTTTACTTATTAAAATGAATAAATATCAGATGAGAGGAAGTAATCATTTTATTAAAAATATATTCTTGAAAATTACAAAGAATAAATTTATTTCATTAATAAATTTCAATATATTTAATTTTCAAAAAGGTTCATTTTGAAACTTATTCTAATATTAATTATTCGTATTCAATATTAGAGAAAAAGAGAAACAATAAATGAATTTATTTTATGGGATGTTTCTGTATTTATCATCTATTGTGGCCCTCAGGGGTCACAGCTATAGGAACGTTAAACCATCCTGGGACCCCGCCTCCTGGGGCCCCCCCACTTTAGGAACCCCTGACCTAGAGCTATGCTGCACAGACTGCAAAACGAGTAATTTGCTGTAATTTTGTCAAACTGTAAAAATATAAACCAGTCTGAATATATTTTGATAAAAAGCTGAATCTATGAGACTAACACGATGCTAACATGATGCTAACATGATGCTAACACGATGCTAACACGATGCTAACATGATGCTAACATGATGCTAACACGATGCTAACATGATGCTAACGTTCACTGAACCAGGATCAGCTTTCGATTCGCCTCCCAGAGAGCAGGAGGGAAATAACTGGATTTGAAAATCAGTGATTTTTATTTACTTATTTAATTTTTTTGATTATTGTGAAACCTTTAGAATGACCTTCATCATCATCATCATCTTTATCATTAAATGTCTGATCTTCATTATCTCCTGGAAATGAAACTTTTTCATGTTTAAATGTTTGCTTCGCTTTTCGGCTTCAAAGAAAAACCTGCTGGAAAAAAGCAGCTTGTTTTTAATCTGGAGGAAACGACCGGAACCAGACTTTGGTCATCAGTGGAAGGATGCTAACACTAGCGCTCATTGTTATTACCATGCTAACATTAGCCCACCNATCTGGAGGAAACGACCGGAACCAGACTTTGGTCATCAGTGGAAGGATGCTAACACTAGCGCTCATTGTTATTACCATGCTAACATTAGCCCACCTGGCTATCTTCATGCTAACATTAGCTCATCTCGCTACCTCCATGCTAAAATTAGCCCACTTTGCTATCTTCATGCTAACATTAGCTCAGCTCGCTACCTCCATGGTAACATTAGCCCACCCAGCTATCTTCATGCTAACATTAGCTCATTTCGCTACCTCCATGCTAACATTAACTCATCTTGCTACCTCCATGCTAACATTAGCCCACCCAGCTATCTTCATGCTAACATTAGCTCACCTTGCTATCACCAATCAGGTCATCATTAGTGTTGTTGCGTGGTAACAGTGGTAAACCATGGAAACAAAGGTATGTATATATATATATATATATATATATATATAGCAAAAATATAAATGTTTAAAAACTTGAATTAAACATTTATATTTTTGTTTTTTTCAGTTCATATAAAACCTATTCAGAATATTTGTATAATGGATTTTATTCCTGTAAAGTGCAGCCATTTGTTTGTATAGAAATGAAAGGATGTGATTTAGCCTGATGGCTGCAGTCTGGATCTGCTCCATGTTTCCAGCATAGACTCGGGTTAAATAGAGCGGCTCTCTGGTGGGATCCAGGTTTGGAACGGACGTCTCCTCCTGGTTGAAGCCTCTGCTTCAGCCTCTCGGAGTGCTCTGTGTTTCAGCCCAGCATTCCTCACATTTCTGGGAATTTCCATCCCAGGGAAGAGCAGGTCTCCGGCCTTTAAGGTTGCGGGTTTGATTCTGGGTTTGAACATCAGAACCCAGAAACAGCTGCTCTGGCTGGCAGCCATGTTGGAAATGTGTGGCCTCTGACCTGCCGTCGTCTCCCTGAAGAAAGGCTCACAGCTTTGGGTTCTGATGGTTTCGGTTCTGATTCTGGGAGAAAAGTCTCACAATTTATGGCAGAAATATTTCCTGAAAGCTTCAGTTTTTCACTAAATTCTGATTAAAATGCTGATAATTCTCCCAGCAGCCGGGATTATCGTCGCTGGTTTGGGTTTGGGACTCGCTGGGCTTCACTGCAGAAACACGAGCTTAAGGTTTTTGGCCGCAGATGAAAGCGGCGTGCCACGCGTCTCTGTGTGACACGCCGGTCCGCTGCGCCATGCGGGCCCAGAACCGCTGGTTCTGATCCGGCTCCTGCTTCATTTTCATCATAGTTGGTTTAAATTTCAACATGTGGAGAAAAATTTCCCCGTTAGACGGAATTTAAAGGTTTAGATCTAGATGACTCAGAAGTCGTTGCCAGGACGACGGCACGCCGACTGTAAAACACTCACAGCAGTAACACATTTATAAACGTGGAATAGATGTTTATTTTTATCCATTAAAGATCAAACTGTTTCGCGTTTATATGGTTAAATGTTTTAACATTTTGCATTTCATTTCAAATTTGCAATTAAAATGTTTCTATTATAAATGTTTGCTTATTTAGGAAGTTTATTTTATTACAAATATCTCCTTTTAGATAAATTAAAGAAATGATGGATTGATTCATGGAAGGTGCAGATTTATATTTAGATAAACGGAAAAGTTCAGCAGAGGGAAAAATATGGAAGTTCCACCAAAAACATCAACATTTTAACAGATTTATAAAAAAAAAAGAGAAAAGTTTTCCCTGATGCAAAAAGGAAGAAAATACAAAGAAAACTGATAAATTTCCTCAATTAAAAGCTTAAATAGAAACAGAATAAAAGAATGAAGACTGTGATGTTGTGAAAGCGGGAAGCACGGCTTGGAATGACGCTCTTCCAGAAACAGTTTATGATCCGTAAATCTGATCCATAGAAGTAGAAATCATTTCCTAGTTTTAGTTTTTCTCATAAACTTTCCATTCAGAGCGACCGAACCCAACCCGGTATGACGGTATGCAACTGGGTGACCTTTGACCCCACATCTTAGCATGAAAGTTACTCTGAATTAAAAACACTTATTGAACAGTATGTAATAATTTCATATTTAAATTTCTTTAAGAAGTTTGAATTCTGAATATGAGCGGACTTTCCTTTATAAAAACTAAGAACTTTGAGAGGAAATCCTCCATTTCTTCTTCTCCTGTGATCAACGATGATCATCGTCTGATGTTCCGTCAAACGTTTTGTTGGTGACTGCAGTCTGTTTAGTTAAGCCCCGCCCTTTTCTGCCTCTAATGCCTGCTGATGCATATTTCACACAAACTGCAGGAGCTCTGCTGCCATCTGGTCATTTAATAGTCAACATTTTTCAGACTTAATTAAATTGAATTGGTTCTTTGCACTGCTTTAATCTGAATAGTTTAACTTCCTCACGTCTTTGCATATAATGATGCATCAACTTTATTGATCTCAGACTGAAGAAATTCCCTCTCTGCATTTAACCCCTCCCCTTGGGGAGCAGTGGGCTGCCATTGTGAGGCGCCCTGGGAGTAGTGGGGGGTTAAGGGTCTTCCTCAGGGACCCAGAGTGGCTGTCTGTGGGGATCGAACCGGATACTGGCTCCCCTCTCAGAGCACAGAGCGCTGCTCTAACCACTAGACCAGCTCTCCTCAAAGCTTAGCGCCCATCATTGAGCACAAACCCACGACCCTGAGATTCAGAGTGTCACGTTTTACCGACTGATCTAAAGCTGGGGAACCAGCTCACAGCAATAATTCATTTGTTAAAGTCGTAGGGAAGTCGTATTTAAATGTCATTCTGGCTTAAACATGTATATAAATGTCTTTATCAGAACAGATTGTCCCAAAAGTTAATTAAAAAATCCTGTCTTAAAATCTGTGTTTTTTTCCGTTATCTTCTGCAGGCCAGTTAGTTCTACGTCAGCCTGAACACCTAAATTCAGCCAATCATATATCAACGGTCATCTGTCAATCAAATGTTTTCGGTCATAGCATCTTGATTCATATGTCGCAGCTAATATACGCAACGGTTGAAATCAGAATAATTTCCTTTCCCATTGAGTTGCGTCCCAGTTAAGGCTGCAACAACGAATCG
>NW_015152479.1:10444-11842 GCF_000732505.1 Cyprinodon variegatus
TTTATTCACTGGTGTAAAGTCGGGCACCACTGGGAGAATTCGGAAATGCAACGGTTGGAACGGCCGCATCCCTACAACGTTAACTAATAGGATTTAGTATAAATCACCAAACCGCTAAGCGGATCATGCATAATCAGAACCATCCATATCGGCCCATAGTTAGGGGAATCAGGATTCTGGTTCTGGTTCTATCAAACTGGGTCAGAATCAAACCGTCTTTGCCTCCCTTCCCATCTAATGAAACCAAAGCGAGCGGCTGAGCAGGAAGCCTGGGCGTCCTGCAGCGCTGCATTGATGTTCTGCTGATGGATGGCTCCATATGGTCCACGTTAGAGCGGCACCTGATCGCAGAGGCGCAGCAGCGGCTGCAGAATCAAAGACAACAAAGAGAAAAGAAGAGAGCAACCAGAGGAGGATCCTACAGAGCTCTTTGATCGGCCTCCTTTATTGTTCCGCCGCGGCCAAATAATGGCGTCCTGATTGGATCGCTGGCAGCCAGCGGGCCACCATATGTCGGCCATTAGAGGCTCCCTCCGCTTCTCCTGCGACGCCTCGTTTGGTCACAAACATTCAGGCTCCTTTCTCTGCACTTTATTGGAAACAAGGAGTCGTTTAAACGTTCCGAGCCGCCAAGCAAATCTGGAGTCCTGATTGGTTACCATGATGGTCAGGCTCTGGATGAAAGGAAGCACATCCCAGTAAAACCAGTTACTCCCCACTGATTTTTGAGAGAACTACCGCCTTATCAGACTGGTTTAATGTTCAGACCAGAAACTCTGTGTAGAACCTCCCAGTAAAGGATCTATTCATGAATGAATCAGTCAGCATCAGGATCTGGAACTGTGGCCCGCCATGACCTCTGACCTTTTGAAGCTGTTTGATCGCCCCCTGGTTCTCTGTCTCCTCTCCACCAGGGTTCTGCCTGTGGTCCAACAGCAGAACCATCAGAGTTACAGAAGGTTCTAGATCCTCCTGGATGTGATGATCCGGTCAGAATAAAACGGCTTGTTCTGGAAAAAACACCTAAAAAGCCTCCAGAGAAGAGCATCAGATGGTGATGATGGTGATGGTGATGGTGATGATGGTGATTATGATGGTGGTGATTATGGTGATGTTGATGGTGATGATGCTGGTGATGATGGTGATTATGATGGTGGTGATGATGGTGATGATGTTGATGGTGATGATGATGGTTGTGATGATGGTGATTATGATGGTGGTGATGATGGTGGTGATAATGCTGGTGATGATGGTGATTATGATGGTGGTGATGATGGTGATGATGTTGATGGTGATGATGATGGTGGTGATGATGGTGATTATGATGGTGGTGATGATGATGGTGATAATGCTGGTGATGATGGTGATTATGATGGTGGTGATGATGGTGATGATGTT
>NW_015152479.1:14059-15481 GCF_000732505.1 Cyprinodon variegatus
GGTGATGATGATGATGTTGGTGGTGATGATGATGATGGTGGTGATTATGGTGGTGATGATGATGATGTTGGTGGTGATGATGATGATGGTGGTGATTATGATGATGGTGATGATGATGGTGGTGATTATGATGGTGGCTTTCTTCCGTCCTTCCTTCCTAGTCAAAGACTGGGGCTGAATCTGACTGAGAATCTGAAAGCTGAAGATCTATCAGATCTAGATCTTTGTCGTAGTTTCAGTGTTGTTATCACTGAGGAACCGTGGGCCGAATGCCCTCAGTGTCAGAAACCTGCTGTTGCCATGGTGATATTTAGTGGGTCAGAGGCAGAGCTCAGTAAGGCCGGACCATCATGTAGGGTTCTGTGATACAGAGCATCCCTAATCCCAGAGATTACTAATCTGAGATGATCTGGGAGGAGGACGTTCAGAGAAGGAGGGTCTGATTCAGGAGGGATTAGTGTAAAAGCATGCCACACTTTTCAGATTCTCCCTTCTATTGTGCTGAACTGTGAGTCATTAAAATCCAGATACATTTTAATCTGACAGGAGGGTCATTTAATCTGATCAATAATCTGATTAAACTAGTTTGATCGTTAAAGTTGGGTCGTTTCCTCTTATGCTCATCAGACGGACCTTTGACCTGCAGCACAGCTCGCTCTGCGAGTCGTCCTCCGGCGGCGGCCATCTTAGCGCTCGGATCGGAGTTGAGTGATCCGACTCTTCCCGCCCGTCTGCAGCGGGCTTCAATAATTAACATGCAGCAGCAGCCATCTTAGCTTTTTTGGCATGGTTCTGGTGCCAGCTGGTGCGTTGCCTCAGCAACAGAGTCCCAGCGACCCGCGGCGGCTCTTGGCGACACGTTGTAGCGTGCCCAAACTTTGTGAGATCTGAATGTGAAGCAGCCATCTTAGAGGAGGAGGAGGAGCGATGAAGGCTGAATTTAAATATTTCTGTGGGCTGTTATCTGCAGTCGGTCGTTTCCCTGGAAGTCGTTCCTGTTTCCAGGGCGATGCACATGTGCAGGGCGTATGGCGTCCAGAGGAGCGAACGTGTCGCTGGTTATTTATTTACGCTGATTGTTTATTTATGAGGCTTTATTTTGGGTCCTTGGAAGGAGAGCCAACAGCAAACTGCTGCCGCTCTCAGAGCTGTTCTCCTGTCATGGGTTGATGGGAGTTCTCAGACGGCGCTTTCTGATTGGCTGGTGGGGTTGTAACGGACGTTTTGATTGGCCGCATGTTTGCCTTTCTTCTATCTTCCCCCTTTTTTCTTCCTCTGTTCTTTCATCCAGATGTAGGAGATGTTTGGATCTGAGCAGCAGCCTGTTGGCTGGAAGGACAGACAGGATCAGAGCTGAACTACCTGATAAAACAGGTTTGATGTTTGAACTTAGGAAAATAAACCCGACTGAAACTGATTTAA
>NW_015152479.1:16061-17514 GCF_000732505.1 Cyprinodon variegatus
GTCCTTCCTCCCTCCCTCCCTCCCTCTGCAGCGTCCTTCCTCCCTCCCTCCCTCCCTCAGCAGCGTCCTTCCTGTCTCGTCTCTCTCTGCGTTGGTGGAGGCCGTCCTCTCGCTAACCATGCCTGGCAGTCTGCGTCATGTGGCAGTAATTAAATCAAAGGAAGCCGCTGAAAGAGGGGCGGTGGGGAGAAGAAGAAGAAGAAGAAGAAGAAACGCGTGGTTGGAGGCTTTGCCAGAAAAAAAAATCACAAATCTTGGCAGCTGAAAGAATAATGGCCGTCTAATAAAAACCAACGTGGAGGAGACTCATAAAGAGCCGTCACCTGTGGAGAAATGTTTTTGTTCTCCGGCGTGGAAAACGTGCGTGTTCACAGAAACGCTGGCAGAGCTTCGCCGCCGCAGGTGCTGGAAACCAGTAGAAACGCTGCAACTGGTTGGAGCTGCGGGGAAGAATCAGTGACCAGGAACTGAAGCGCATCACCTCCAGTTGAGTTTGTGAATTATCCTGCTGAGGGAAAATAAAACTGTTTCTAAAACTTTATTTCAGCTTCATTCGTTCTCTGACCCTCAGAATAGAACAGAATAGAACTGAGCTTTATTTCAGAGGTGGTGAAGGCTGCAGAGCTGTGAGGCCCTTTGTGTCGTCCTTCTCCCTGAGGGGGGGGGGGGGCGTCGCTGTGGAGATATGAAGGAGCGATGGAGCTTTGGAAAACTCTCCTCCACATCTGGCTGTCAGCCTCATCATGAGGTTTAGGAAGAGGCGGGGTTCAGTGGAGCACACCGTGGTAGATGGCGTTCACCATCACAAACCGTTCAGCACGGCAGCCATTGCTGCGGCTCACTGCCTTCGGACTGAAAGTGAACCTTGGTTTTCTAGTCTTACCACAGGAGCGGGCTTTAACTAGGCCATTCCAACAGGAAGCCATCCCTGTCATCGCTTCAGCTAATCACCTGTTAGCCGCCACATGAGCAAACGCAACAACACTGAGTTGAACTTATGGAACCTAAAGAGCATAAATAATGTTATTAATGCTGATGATTCATATAGAGATGTTCTGATTGGCTTTCTAAGATCAATAATTTTATTGATTGATATCAGTCTATCTGATCTCTGATTGGTGCTGCTTTCGGTGCCAGGGGTTTATTTAGGGGTGGCAGAGTGAGTGGAAAAGGCACAGTGTTTTATTAATGTATTAAATAGAAACATTTTGAGGGTATCTTTACTGTTTCTACTATTTTAATTTTGGTGGGGGGAGGGGCATTCCTCTGGACTGAGGAGCAAAGATGCGTTTCTATTGGTCTGCTGGACTTTAGCAGCATTTTGATTGGTCAGGCTGGAAGAGAAGAGGATCTGATCTGAAAATGCAATTTGAAAAGAAGGAAATTTGGAGAAATTAAATCTCTAAGACAATTAAAATAAAAAAGTGTGAAAAAATATATAATTTGAAGAAAT
>NW_015152479.1:18691-19310 GCF_000732505.1 Cyprinodon variegatus
GTTTTGTTAGTAAATCGGTGGATTTTATTTTCTATCCACATGGTTTTAAGCTGATCTGGTAGCTCTAGTTCTATTCAGACTCTTACTGCGGTGCTTCAGCTCAGACTAATTAGTGGTCAATTAAATGGTTGTGACATCACTGGCTGTCTGATGCTTTGATCTCGTGGCTCCTGGCAGGAGCAGACGCCATCTTGAATTCATTTAAAGGCGAGTGATCTTCTCTTCGTTGTTTCTGGACTTTCCTTCGCCTGTTTTGTTCCTGATCTTCTAACGTCTTTAATCCGTTTTCTCCTGGAGCGTCTTCCATCAAGCTGTTCTACTGGCCCTTTCCCAGTTTGGACCATAATGGGAAGCTTTAGTTCCCGGTTTAAGAAAATCTACATGCAGTCTAATGTGACCTTTGACCTATATCTACCAGCAGAAGGCTCGTTGTTCATTGCAGTGGTTTCCATTGGACCGGATCTCCTAATATTTAATTTATGAGGAATTGAACCAAACTGGGATCAGAACCAGAAGCTATGATGCAACATTTTCTATGATTAAATAAGAACAGGCGAGTTTATTTCTTTAGCACTATTCAGCACAGTAGTAAAATATATAATAATAATATAATAGTAGA
>NW_015152479.1:20194-23127 GCF_000732505.1 Cyprinodon variegatus
GTTGTATTCGCTGCCTTTGTTGCCTTCGCTGACTTCACTGTATTCGCTGCCTTTGTTGCCTTCGCTGCCTTCGCTGTAGTCGCTGCCTTTGTTGTATTCGCTGCCTTTGTTGCCTTCGCTGACTTCACTGTATTCGCTGCCTTTGTTGCCTTCGCTGCCTTCGCTGTAGTCGCTGCCTTTGTTGTATTCGCTGCCTTTGTTGCCTTCGCTGACTTCACTGTATTCGCTGCCTTTGTTGCCTTCGCTGTAGTCGCTGCCTTCGCTGTATTCGCTGCCTTTGTTGCCTTCGCTGACTTCACTGTATTCGCTGCCTTTGTTGCCTTCGCTGCCTTCGCTGTAGTCGCTGCCTTTGTTGTATTCGCTGCCTTTGTTGCCTTCGCTGTAGTCGCTGCGTTCGCTGTAGTCGCTGCCTTCGCTGCCTTTGCTGCCTCTGAGACAGACGGATGTTTTCGCCATACAGACCTAATTTCTGTCATTATTCAGCTGTTATTACGCCGTATTTCTGCAGCAGATTTTACTGATTATTAATCTTTCAGAAAATTAGTTTTCTTCCTTCTGTTTTTTATCAGAATTGATTTTATTTGTTTTTTCTTTAGTTTTCCTCTCTTGTCCAGACTCTGTTATCCCTGAACTTTATTACTATGCTAACCTTTAGCTCGCTGCAGCTGCTTTTTCCTTCCTCTAACCCAATTTAAGCAGACTACCGCCACCTAAAGGCCTGGAGTGAGAATGTCTTAAATCAACTCTGTGATTTGGAAATTATTCTTTAAATTGTATTTTTATTGGAAGTTCTTCTGCCCTAATAATAATTAATACTAAAATGTAATAAAATGTCCAATAAGTAAAGTAGATTCTTTATAAATGTTTTTTTTATATTTATGCAGATTTTCCATCCCTTTATTCAGCTCCTAGCTGTCAGATAAACCATCCATGGACGTTTTAGAGCTGCTGATGGTCCAGAAACCATGGAGCTAAAACGGTTCTACCAACCAGAATCACCTCAATAAACTCTGTTTCTAGTTAGAGAACAAAAAGTCAAATATAACAAAATCAGTTTTCCTTAAGCGGGTCAGAACGACATGATTTATGTCCAAAATAAGAAAAATAAATCTCCATCTGCTTATCTCCAGCTCATAACATCTCATTTCTTTCTTAAAATAAGTGCATTTTTTCTTAAATTCATGGGGGAAAAATGCATTGTCTTATTTTAAGTGCATTTTATCTAATTTTCCTATTTTAAGGGTAAAACTGCTCATCATCTTATTTCCCTGCTCAAATTAAGGCTAAATACACTTAATTAAAGGTTTTTATTGATTTTCAGAATGTTTTGCAGTGTATTTAGCTGCTCCTGCAGGTGAGGTTCACATCTACTCAGTTCCAGGTCAGTTAGAAGCCTCCTGTTTCCCAGCTGGACAGCAGTGTGCAGCAGCAGGCTCTCTTCAGAGGCAGGGAAGTTTCTGCGGTTTAAAAACGCGGATGGCCGACGCTGCGGCCAAAAGAAAACCTTCAGGTTTCTCTCAGTGTGGGAGAAAAGGTGACTTTATTTCTGAGGGTCGATTAGATGCTTCAGAGAAATGATTCTTTATTCTGTTGAAGGAAATAAAACTTTAGCTTTAGCCTCTTTGTTAGAAATAACGGCCCATTTCTCACCTTTAAATAGATGTAATGTAATAAATGATGATGAGGAGGATTTGTGTTTTGGTTGTTTTTCTGATCAGCTGATCAGGTTTGGTTCTGAGACGCTGCAGATTAATGGAGGAACGTTGGTTCTTCTCCCGTTGAGCAGAGCCTTTCTTTAGTCTCGGCCTTTTGCTTTTTTTCTCTGTGTTTCTGTGTTCGCTCATATGGACTCAATCAGGCGTCGGCGCTCGGCGCTCTCTGCACATCTGGGTCGCATTAGAGCGATTGCAGGTTGGTAGAATAAAGGGTTCTGCTCGGAGGTGGTGGGTGGGATTTCCTTCCGCTTCTACTCGCACACACACCTCCATGTGTTTTGAATCAGGAACATAATTAACCTTCAGAGGATTGGGAGGCCGCGGCTCAGATGTCCGCCATAAACCCCCCCCCCAGCCGTCTGCGGCTCGTTTCAGCCGTTTTCCCACATCGGGTTCCGGTCCGACTCAGCGAGGGATTAAGATGGGAGGATTTCCATTTAACAGGATGGTTTCAGGTCCAGAACATCAGTGGTTGTGAGGTCATTCTAACCGGGTCTGGTTCTGACTTCATGGATCCACCAGCGCCGCCGCCTTCACCTCACAACGCTGCATTCACTTCCTCACAACGCCGCCTTCACCTCACAACGCCGCCTTCACCTCACAACGCCGCATTCACTTCCTCACATCACTGAAGAACGTTTAGAAACACTTTCTACACAAGCAGGAACGTCTGTTTGACCTGGTTCTACCAGAAGGACTGGTGCTCTATCAGAGGAGCATACTGGCAGACCAGCATACCCGTCAGTCCAGCATACCCGTCAGACCAGCATACCCGTCAGTCCAGCATACCCGTCAGACCAGCATACCTGTCAGACCAGCATACCTGTCAGACCAGCATACCCGTCAGACCAGCATACCTGTCAGACCAGCATACCCGTTTATTCCTTTAGTTTTCTACTAAAGTAAACTTTAAACTACCTCATCGGGCGTTTATCCCTTTGGTCATGAACAAAAAAACTATTTTATTACTTCCTTGTTGGTGTTTTTTTTTCAGCGTATGGAAATCTGACCTTAAATTTTATTTTTTTGTAAATGACTAAAGGGATAAATGCAAACGACTTGTTCATCTGATCCAATATGGCTCCCTGAGCAGTTTAGGTTCAACCCCTGATATAGATCTAAGGATGGAGTCCATGATGTGAACCACCACTCGGTCCTGGTGTTCGCTCAGACCAGCATACCTAGAGTCAATACGCATAGATTTCAGTTCTATTCAGT
>NW_015152479.1:24936-27574 GCF_000732505.1 Cyprinodon variegatus
ATTTTTTGCTAAACAAGATTTGATGCTTAAGAAACGGGAGCGATACAGTTTGTCCGAGTGGAGTTGCCATACGATGATGTCATAAGAAGGGGCGGGGTCCCGGGCAGGTCTGGTAGCTACAGCGGCTGGGATCCATGGATTCAGAGAAATCGGTTTCCTGGTTTAACCCTTTAAACCCTGATTGGTGACAGAATGGTGGAAACGTTTGTTTTTGATTGGAAGTTTCTCATCAATCCAAACATTCTCCTCCTTCTTTCCTTCTTCTTCTTCTGGTGTCGTCGTTTATACGCTGGGCTTTCAGGGTTTCTCACATTCTCCCAATCATATTTCATCTCCAATAAGATCTGTGAGCTCAGAAGCCATGATGGTTCCTTCCATAGAATCGGTTCTGGTTCCACCGACCGGCTCTATTTAGGTTTATTTTAATCAGAGATAACGAGGGTCTGATGGAGGAGGAGGCCTTTCTCCTGCTGGGAGGAGGTGCAGACAGGGAGGAGGAACAGATTCTCCTCACAGTCACAGACAGCAGGTTGCATTAGTTTCTCCTGGTTTGTTTCTGTTTATGTCCGTCCAGCTCGCGGCGTCGGGTTCTGTTGTTGGTTACAGACCCGGAGCGTCAGCAGCCCCCCATGTTCATCAGGGCTTTCATGGGTTCTGATGTCGGAGCTGTGGGATCCATGAGGAACCGGTTTGAGCAGGAATGCTGCGGCGTTTCTTTGGCCCGGGGAGGAAGTTAGAGCCCAGCTTTGATGATGTTTTCCTCCCCGGGATCCTGCAGCCCCCCCAGCTCTACGTCAGCGACCTGCTCTCTACACTAAGCCAGAACCAGAGCCCATATTCAGGATGCTTTGCTTTAGGCTGATCCTCCTTTTTAGGTTAAAATTTAGTGAAATGTTTGTGAAACAATAGATGAAAATAAAAAGCTTCTCTGATCAGATCCCAGTGCTTCATTACAGCAGAACCAGATGTTAGATTCTGCTGGAGTAGGACTGGTTCTGCCTTTTCTCTCTGGTCCAGTAGAACTCTGCTTTGGACTGATGGATCGTAGCATCAGACTCACCTCACTGTTAACTGAGCTTCATTTTGAAGTTTGTTTGTACAGTTTTAGGTCTTTAAATGTCGTTGAGCCGCCATCATCTTTATCATCTGGTCAGCTGATCGGCAGGAACAGACAGAATGTTGGTTAATATAGATAAAGTTGTGCTGGATTGGGTTTAAGGTTCTGTTCCGTTCTTCCTGCCTCCAGCGCTGCTTTAGTTTCACAGCCAGGGTGTTGCTGCTCTCTGATGATGTTCTGTCTGCTTGTTAAGGTAGAAGTTTGCTCTGCTGGGTTTAGGGGACTCATTGGACGACATGGAGCGATCTGCTGCTTTATTAACTCTCTGAAAACAGAACTAGTGCATAGCTGTAAAGCACGAGGCTGGAAGTGTGATGATGCGGCTTGCTGAGCAGCTTTAGGCCAGAGGGGATGGTTTGTGTTGTGGAATGAGCCGCCATGTCTGTCCTTCCCCGGGAGCCTCAGCCCGGCTGTATTCAGGGGTTTTCTCTGAATCCTTTCTGCCGTTTTAGTAAAAGTCTTCAGGTGTTCATGCAGTAGAAAGTCGTGGTTCTGGACTTAAAAACGCATAAAGAAGCAGCATCAGAAGCAGCAGATGTAGCGGTTTTCCTCACATGGTCATTTCTCTGTGCAAACAAAGTGGGATTGGCTCAGAGGATGACGATCTGCGGCCGACTGTGGGAATGTCTGGGAGCAGGAAGTCAGGTTGTTATTGTGTCTCCCTGCATTCCTTCAGCTCTCACACACTCTGCACCTGTTCATGTCTGTCTGCAGCGCGCACACTCACCGTGCACGACGGCGCAAATCACAGCCTTCCCTCTGCTCTCTGACAACACGTTCAGTGGGAAAGTATGTCAGCAACGCTTGGGACGCAGCTCTAAATCCTTTCTGCAGGACGGGCCGCGCCGCCCGGCTTGTTTCTGTGTGTGTTTGTGTTCCTCCGCGGGCTGCGGGTCAGTCAATGTGGTTTTATGATCAGAGTTTGGTTCTCCGGGGAGGGGGAGGGGGAGGAGCAGGGAGCTAAAGTTCATCCTTAATGAAATCTGCAGACCCTGCCTGCGTGCATGTGTGTGGAAACGGAGGGATTTGGACATGAACACTCCTGCAAGGTGCATTTCAGGACGGAAGCAGCTTCTCCCAGCTGGTCTCAGCAAACATCTGAGCAGAGTGAGAACCAGAAACTGACCCTCTGAGCAAGTTTCAATGTCTGCCAGGATGTTTCTAACAGGAACCAGGAACACATGTTTGAATCACATTTGATTATCTGGTCATAATTATACATATAAACACACATTTAGTGAAACTCCCAGTGTGCATCACTGAAGGATTCGTTCAAATGAACCAAACTGTTGGTTTAAATGAATTAAACTATCGTTAAATTAAGTAATTACTAGCCCATTTAGATGGAACCGCTACGTTCCATGACTCACACAATGGCAACCATTGCTCAAAGCTAATGGCTAAAGCTAGCCTGGAATAACGTCATGCTAATAGCTAAAGTCAGCCTGGAAAAACTCCATGCTAATAGCTAAAGTTAGCCTGGAATAACTCCAAGCTATTGGCTAAAGCTAGCCTGGAATA
>NW_015152479.1:28632-30290 GCF_000732505.1 Cyprinodon variegatus
GCAGTGGTTCTGGTTCTCCTCACTGGTTCCAGTCAGAGGTGTTCAGTAGCGGGCTGTGATCCTCCTCTGATTCCCCCCCTCTCCCAGTGAACACATGAGGAGCTGATTGGTTGACAGTACCTGCATCATACCGAAGGTGGCGCTGTTTCAGTCGTATAGGGACATCTTTGCAGAGCTTCAGCTGCATGTTCTGCAGGCTACAGCCTATAAGCTGCAGGCTTTGATTCTGATGCTCAGCCTGAACAGAAAGTTCCATGAACTCAATTATTATGTGAACAAACGTTTAGAAGGAATCATTTTAATCCACGATTCTAGTGATTCAGTTCACCTAAAAGAACTGTTCCCATCCATAGCAGTGTTCCATCCCAGTGAGGGTAGAACATGCCGACTGCATGCAGATCTGCAGCAGGGAGGTCGTCTTCAGGACGGATCCCAGGAGGACGCTGCTGCTGCTCTAAGTTACTGCAAACTTTTTTTTCTTTTCTTCTGTTGTTTTTTAAGATGAACTAAAAAAGCAGCCATGAGGTTTTAGTTTGACCAAAATGACTCCAAAGATGTTTTCTGCTTTTAATACTTCCTCCCGGTGACAGTGGGAAGGACGTGTTGTTTCATCTCTGTCCTCCACTCTGAACACATCTGTCTTCCATTCAGGGACAGATTTTAAAAAAAGCAGCAGATTATTTCTTTAGTGGAAAAGAGGGAGGATCAGTGGGAGCTTTCTTCATCTCAACAGGAAGTAGGAGTGAGGAGAGCTCTTTCAGCAGCTGTTTCAGGGTTTACGTCATGGAGGCCGAGCCGGCGTCCCGGCTCAGCGTTCGCACGCTATGCACCGGCACACAGAGGGCGGGGCTGCGGGGACCCCCTGCAGGAAGCGTGACCGAGCTCAGGCTGCGTTCAGCAGAGGGGAATCGTCACCTCGTCTGAGTGATAGCGAGCTGCTGGGTGGGCTTTTAGTCACGCATGCTGCTGCATGACTCCACGTCTGAGAGGAGCTGATGGTTCAGAGGGGCTCTGCTGCATCCTCTGCTCCAGCTGCTTTAAGGGACCAGAGAAGTTCAGCTAGAAAGGCTCCTGATCTCCCAATCAGGACTTTAAAGGAACTGCCTGGTCTGATTGTTGGGCTGTTTGTTGTTTAACTTTGCAGAGGAATATTCACAGAAGACGGTTGTTTTTAATCCAGCTGGCAGGTTACTGTCCCAATGAATCTGTAAATCTTGTATTGTTGCTCTCTGGAAACGATGCTTTCATCACAGAGGTATCACTTCAAAATAAAAGGTTGATTTAACAAAACCTAAAGGTTCTTTTTCTGATCTTACATTTAACTTTACAGTGAAATCTACCATTAGTCAATCTGTGGGTGATGCTCATTTACTCCTGCTATAAGAAAGCTCCACGCTTCTTATTATGAGAACGTTTCCTTCCTGGAGCCTAAATGATGCTTCCTTAAACTCACAGATTTCACCCTGAACTTTAAAACCTTTTTCTATGTCAGGCTTTTAGCTAGGAATATCCACATCTGGAGGTAAAATGCAGCTAACTTTGTGTCTTTGTTCCTACCCTACTGTTGTCCTGATTATGGGAACTATGTGTCCTTGACTAGAGGTTGACATTTCATCAGGAGGACATGAGATCATTTCTAGCTACAATATTTTTTATGG
>NW_015152479.1:34866-36366 GCF_000732505.1 Cyprinodon variegatus
CCTTTGTTAAAGTCAGCAAGGCAGCTGACCGGGTTAAGCTAGCGGCTATTAGCTAGTCAGCTAAACCAAAAATGGCTAATTAATCTTTGCTTATAGGAGCCTACATTTTATCAAACCGTTCAACACTAAACTAAAGAAGTCATAGTTTAATATTTTACCGTCAACTGACCAGACTAATGGTTACTGAGTTTACATTTTGTAATACTAGTTTGAGTTGAGCTATCCATTAGCATGCTATCTAGCTACCAATTAGCCCAGTAGGAAGGTTATCTCTGACCTCTAACCTGCTGGAAGTTAGAAAAAACAACAAAAGCCAATATAATTATTTATGACTGTTGTGTTTATTAGGCTAACAGAGTAATTAGCACTTCCACCAGCTTTAGCTTAGTTGGCTAAGTTAGCTACCTAAAATCTGTGCTAGGTAGGCTAGCACCTGCTTCTTTGCCTTGTAGTATTTAGGGTTGAGGCAAAGCGAGTGCAGGTGACCAGAGATGCTATAGATAACTGTAAAATAAGCTAATTTCACCACTAGCTTCTCTTCTGGTTCTGATGAATGTCAGCGTTCAGGTTAATCGGGTTTATAACGTTTATTGTTGTTCTGGGTAGAAATCCTAAAGTCAGAATAGAGTCAATATGTGAACGTAGACGTTTGTCATCAACCATAAATCCTTATTTTAGCATCATTTAGGAGAATCACCTGGTAAACATGTGAAATTACAGCTGATTAAATGTTCAGGTGGCTTCATTTCTAGAAGAGTGGCGGCCTAGTGGTCAGGGTACAGAGGTTCTGAGCCCCACTGCCACTGACTGCCTCTCTGGGTCCCTGAGCCAGACCCTTAACCCCACACTGCTCCCCAAGGGGAGGGGTTAAATGCAGAAAGAGAATTTCTCCAATGTGAGATGAATAAAGTTCAGTTATTATTAGTGAAAGTTATTGTGGTCGTTCAGCTGGATGACGTCACCTACAGGTTTTATAAACCGCCATGTCTTCCTCTCTGTGCCTCCAGCAGATG
Organism: Cyprinodon variegatus; assembly: GCF_000732505.1. Taxonomy (NCBI): domain Eukaryota; kingdom Metazoa; phylum Chordata; class Actinopteri; order Cyprinodontiformes; family Cyprinodontidae; genus Cyprinodon; species Cyprinodon variegatus. The sequence continues at coordinate 35,880 of NW_015152479.1, forward strand.
GTCACCACAGCGGAGACCCCTGGAGCAGCAGCGGCAGCACTATGAGCCAGCAGGGTTACCACAGCAGCATGCTGGGGGGCGGGAACTCAGCACACGGCCCCGCCCAAGGCTCCTCCTACTGTGGGATCCATCCTCATGACAGACTGGTGAGCTGGGGGGGTCACTACTGTGGTTCAGGTGAAAAGAACCAGGCTCTGCAGCGAGGCTAACCTTTTCCTTTCTGCAGAGCTACCCTTCACACTCATCAGCAGACCTCAGTTCCAGCCTCCCCCCCATGTCCAGCTTCCATAGAGGGGGGGGCGGCGGAGGCGGAGCCAATCACTACAGCACTGCCTCCTGTACCGCCGCGACCAACGGCACAGACAGCGTCATGGGTAAGAAATGGGTGGGATCGTCCCCGGCAACCTGCCTAGCAACAGATGTGGATTTGTAGAGATATAAGCAAGTGATGGAGCTCCACCCATCACCTCTGACCACATTAAAAGTT
>NW_015152479.1:38175-39632 GCF_000732505.1 Cyprinodon variegatus
AATTAAACTGAAAAAATGATCTAGAAATAAGTAAAATTAGCCTTTGAGCAGGTAAATAAAACGATCTGCTAATAGAATGAGTATTTTTACTCTTAAAATAAGGTAATTGGATTCTATGTTCTTGAAATAAGAGAATTGTTCTTTTTATTTTTAAATTTAAATTGTTCTTTTGGCAAAGTGTTTCACTTACCTCCTCAATTCAAGAAATAATGACTAAATTAGATTAATTTTTTGCAGTGTGATTATTAAAAATAATCCCTGCCAGATTAATGGATTATTAAAATAGTCATCAGCTGCAGCTCAGCTTCTCCACCTTCTTCCAGTGGCTGCAAACTGAGAGCGGCTGCAGAGAAAACTTTGCTTCCTGGTTGGACATCCAGAGCGAGGCTGATTTCCTCTGCTAATCAACATGTTTTCGCAGCTCCGATCGGACCAGCTGAATAATTAAACATGTAGTCGACAACATCCTTATTTACCAGAAGGCTTCCCGCCCCGCGCTCCCCTGAGTGTTTGTGTCTCTGTGTGTCACAGCTAACCGAGCGCAGAGCGGCGCCGCCAGCAGCTCCCAAACAGGAGACGCCTTAGGGAAAGCACTCGCCTCGGTGAGTAGCGCGCTCACGCTTTCTGCAGCGGCAGCTCCGTTCTGCTGCGTCCTGGAAGGAATAATCTGGGTATAATCTGGGTCTTTGCTCCATGTTCTCCGCTCAGATCTACTCTCCAGATCACACCAACAACAGCTTCTCCTCCAACCCCTCCACCCCCGTGGGATCACCGCCCTCGCTCACAGGTAAACGCTCACATTTACACCAACCAACCAGAGGGGGGTCAGAACCTGGATGGACCTGAGGACAGTCAGAACCTGGATGGACCTGAGGACAGTCTGCCTGCATGTCCAGGTTCTCAGTCATTCAGAAACCACGAGTCAGGCTGTAATGTCGGCCAACTGGACGTTAGAATAATGGAGCCAGGCGCCAGCTGGCTGCGATTTAAACTGGTTTTCTGGGAGAATTTTTGCCGTTAAATACCTAAGAAATAAATGTTTTTAAATGATTTATAGACGCAGCATAGATGGGCTTCAAAGATGTTGGATTTATCCCAGTTTATCCGGTCCACTCCTCCTCCAACATGTCTGACCCATGTTCAGAATCAGAATCAAGGTTATTGCCGAATAAGTTTGCACTTACAAGGAGTTTAACTTGGTGTTGATGGTGCAGACTGCTTATAAATATATATATACAGGATACAGGACCTATAGCTATATAAAATATAAAACATAATAAATATACTAGATACAATATGCTGGTCCGGTTCCTGATGTCTCTGGCCCGGTCCAGATGAAGCTGGGTTTCAGGCGGCCGCCATGAAGGACGGGTTAGAGCATGAAATCAGCAACATGGATGGACTTTGTTTCCAAGTTTGAAGACGTTTCTCTTCCATCCAGGAAGCTTTTTCAATCC
>NW_015152479.1:42399-44109 GCF_000732505.1 Cyprinodon variegatus
CGTCAGGTCCTAGACAGTCAGGTCCTAGTCAATCAGGTCCTGGTCCGTCAGGTCCTGGTCCGTCAGGTCCTAGACAGTCAGGTCCTAGTCAATCAGGTCCTGGTCCGTCAGGTCCTAGTCTGTCAGGTCCTGGTCCGTCAGGTCCTAGACAGTCAGGTCCTGGTCCGTCAGGTCCTAGTCAATCAGGTCCTGGTCCGTCAGGTCCTGATCCGTCAGGTCCTGGTCCTAAAAAAGGTTCATCTCCTCCTGCTTGTGCTTTGAGTTCTCCTTGTTCTCCACTTCCTGTCCTGATGATGTCATTTCCTGTGCTCTGCTTCCAGCTGCCAGTTCAGCCGTCTGGTCGAGGAACGGAGGACAGGGAGCATCATCGCCAAACTATGAGGCTCCTCTGCATTCGCTGGTGAGCAGAAACACGCCAGGCCTTCCTCAGCGGTTAGACGTTCCTCAGCGGTTAGATGTTCCTCAGCGGTTCTTTAGATCCAGTCAGAGGAACCTTCCAGGAGGACCGTCTCCATGTCCCTTCCCTCCATCCTGAGCTCTGCTGATTGGTCGATCTGGTCTTCTGTCCAGGGAGACGTCAGCAGAGCATCAGGAGCCAAACGACAGCTTCCTGTCTGTAGCCATCATGGCCGCTCTCTGTAACCTCAGGGTCTATGTCCTCTACTTCCTGTTTCAGCAAAGTCGCATTGAGGACCGCCTGGAGCGTCTGGACGATGCCATCCACGTGCTGCGTAGCCACGCCGTAGGGCCGTCCACGGGGATGACGGGCGGTCACGGCGACATGCACGGTCTGATCGGAGCCGCACACACGCACAACGGCGCCATGGGTGGACTGGCGAGCGGCTACGGGACGGGACTGCTGTCCAACAGACACTCACTGATGGTAGGCGCTGTTTGATGATGTCACTGCTGGGTCAGAAGGACCGGTTCGGCTCCGGTTCCTCTGCTGAGGTCATTTTATTAAGATAGTTTCATCTGGTGACTCCATGATGTTTTAACCAACATTTTATCAAACTGGTTTCCTATAATAAAACACGACTTCAGCTCCAGAGAAGTTAAATAAACATTATTTCAGTTCTTCTATTCTTTCAGGTAGACATGAATTAATTTATCTGGTATGAAGTGAAACGTTTTGAGGCGCTGGAGCTCAGCAGTGAATATTTTCCATATTCAGGCCATAGAACAATAAACAGCTGCAGGCTGTGAGGAGACATGGAGGCAGGCTGGACAGCGGGCATGTCGGCACGCCTCAGGGCGCCGCTCCGCTTCAGCTTAGAGGGTTTGACCTTTTAGAGAAGTGCTGAAAGATTTAAGGAACTGCAGAACAAGTCCATCATCATCATCATCGTGTCATTGATGGCTGCACCAGAAACCAGACTGGTTTAAACTGGATTAATCTCAGGATGTGTCAGGGAGGCAGAGGTGAGGTTCTTGATGATTGAATGAACTGTTAACAGACAGCTGAGGCAGGAATCCAAAAATCAAACCTGAAAAAAAGTCAAACAAACCAGAAACCACGGAGACATCAGAGGAAAAACAATCACGATGAGGTAGACTCAGTGAGACGGAGATGGAGGAAGTTAGACGAGAAACCAGCACTGAGGAACGGCACAGAGAGAGTATTTATGTGAGACAGAACAAAGACAGGACTAACGAGCAGATTGGGAGCAGGTGTGAACAGAGCAGACAGGAAAGGAAGCTAGGGAAAAA
>NW_015152479.1:47152-48668 GCF_000732505.1 Cyprinodon variegatus
AACAACAGCAACAGAAAAGAGAACTTTTAACTTAATCCTCTGAGCTCTGTGAGCGCTAACCTGGAAGCTGCTGCTGCCGCAGTGCATGCTGGGTAAAGAGGGAGGGGCCAGAACGACATCCGGGGACAGTACGTTTTCTCGGCAGTCGTCTATAATGAGGTCAGGATGTTTTAGCATCATAGCATCATCTGTTATAAACCAATCAGTCGTTACTAATTGCAGAGTAGTTCTGCCATCCATAGCAGTTAGCATGCTAACAGTTAGCTTTAGAGCACAGTAACTTTGCTAGAAGAATAAACGGCCGATCTTCAGAGATTCAGCTGATGTTTGTAGGAAGAGTGGATTTCAAACGATGCTAAAAAAAAATGCATGTTACTGAGGCAGCAGATTTTTCTGGGTTTTTTAATCACTAACCAAATAATAGCAAAGATGAACCCACTTCATGGCGTGCAGTAGAATGTGTTTTTTATCATGTGGGAAGCGTGTGACCGTTGGAGGCCGAGGCGGCTTTAAACCAGGTCAGAATGGCCTAAAGTCCTGCTGCTTGCTTTACTGTTTAAAAGGAAACTCTGAGAAAGGTTAAATGAAGGCTCTCTTTCCACTAAGCTGTGTCACAGTAACAGAGATGCCTCATAATCTGCATTAACCCCCCCTTTACTAAATGCATCCTATAAGCTGATAAAAGTTGGATTTACTCCAGTGTCGGTGGTTGGACTGGTGAACGATACGCAGACATGTCAGGTTGGAACTAATCCCGGATGAGTAACATCTTATGGAAGCTTCCAGAGGGGGGGGGGCTCTGAATGCTCCCCGCGTTACGGTGGGAGCGTCTGAACGTCCAACAGTTAAAGGAAACAGTCTGGGAGGTTTTCTGTGTTCTTCGTGTTTTAATTTAGATTTCCGACTAAATTAGGTTGATTCTCAGAAGGATTTAATCCAGGAATATTTCATAGGGTGTCCATCTTGGTTTGTCACATCTTTGTGAGGTGTAGGGGGGGTCTGGGGGAAATTTAGACTCTGAAATGCTATTTCCTGCAGAAGCAGCCGCTTTAGACGGAAAGCTTCTGGTTGATCACAGTAAATATAGCAAAGCTGCTCTCTGGCATCGAACACAGGAGCAGCAGAAGCATCAGCTGGACTCACTTTACTGGACGGCTGACCTAAATGAGGATCAGTGCTAGCGGTCTGAACGTAGCATTATTCATTAAAATAAACCAAGCCATTAGCCGCCATTGTTCCAGGCAAAGACAGGATAGAGTAGCTCCGCCCACCGCGCATCAGAACCACTTTTCCACCGCGCAGCTAGAGCAGCAAAGATGCTTCAGCCACTTCAGAACTAAACTGGTACAATAGCAGAAAACTGTACAAGTTAATAAACTGTTTCAGAGGAGTGATCATAGCGCTCTGCATCAGCAGCGCTGCGTCTGACTCCCTGCCAGCTCCCAGATCAGCTGCTCTCATTGGTTGATGCGGCATCTAGCAGATAAAGTTACACTTTTTAAACTCCAGCAGCTGC
>NW_015152479.1:49480-50458 GCF_000732505.1 Cyprinodon variegatus
CTAAAAAAACATTTATAGGATTTTATTTTTCCTGCGTTTTATCGTCATTCCACTGCAACAAGTACGGAGCAACGAAATGCGCTCTGCATTTAACACATCCCATCAGGTAGCAGTTAAGGGTCTGGCTCAGGGACCCAGAGGAGTGGCAGGCTGTGGGAGTGGGAATCGAACTCAGAACCGCTCTAACCACTAACCCCCCCATATGATTGTGGTTAATTAAGAAATATTAATATTTAATATACAATCAGATATTGTTTTAAAATAATCACCATTTTAGTTTTTAACCCTAAATGTTAATATTTAACTCCAGATGTTTCCAGATGTTTCTAACTTCCACCTTTATTTCCCGTCTAAGTGGAATAAATCAAACTGCTGTGAATTTAAAGACCGTAGAATCTTTGTCGGCGGCTGCAGGTTCTGGTTCCACCGGCTGCTGGAAGCTTCCTCATGAACGCCGTCATTTTCCATGTTGCTCCTTTTTCCTCCTCCTCCTCCTCCTTTAGCAGAAATTAAATGTTTGATGAGGAGCAGCAGTCTGTCTGTCCTCTCAGAGCGGCGCAGTGGAAAATGTTGCGGCGTTTTTCCTCCAGTGGGCGTCCCGCCTCGGTCTGCTGTGTTTTAACAGGTGCTTTCTGTCAGAGGTTCAGCACAGAGGAGCGGCTTTATGGCCGTGTTTGGATACAGGCAGGCTGCTGCTGACCGCCTTATTTATACGCTCAGCCCCTCATGTGTGTCTCTGCTCAGAGAATGCATGAAAAACTGAATTCTGCTTCATCTGCTCTCGCTTTTTTTCACACTAAGACGTTTCAGCTTCAATTCAATTTTAAAGGAAAAGTTCGGTGATCAAAGAATAATCAAAGGATCATTATTTATACCTAAAACTAAAACGTTCGCTGTGATTTAATTAATTTAGCTTCAATCAGTAAAAAAATAAAAAGAATAATTTCCATCGCGATCACTGAGTCTGGGAGCGGCCAT
>NW_015152479.1:50990-52856 GCF_000732505.1 Cyprinodon variegatus
GTTCTGGGATTTAGAGTTTGGAGAAAATCCTCTGGAGTTTTTCAGAGACTCCAGCATCATCTGGGATGGAGATGTTTTAGCGTTTAATCTTCTCACCGTTATTTTCTGCTGCGCGTCTTTTGGATTTGCTGATTTGACAAACTGATTCTTATGGAAAGTAAGCTTGTATGCCCATATCTCCTGGTGCACGCTCTCGCACACGTTTGATAGGCGTTCCCTGGAACGGCTACAGGGTTGGGCGTGTTCATCTTTTAAAGCATGTTTAAAAAAAATACGCAAAAATCCTCCATTATATCTTTAATGTTTGTGGTAAAAACTGAAAGAACCAGAATATAAAATCCAATATTTTTCATCTGCAGGTTTTCTAGTTAATTTGCGTTTTTCTAAACTGTTCCTCCATAGTTCAAACTAAAATGTTTTAGTGCAGCGATCAGAGCTGCTCTCTGTTCCTTCTACATAATCATCCTGCTGGATCAGCTGGATCAGCTTTTCTGATTGGTTGACGCTCCAGCGTCCAGCGGGAAAAGTTACGTTTGCTAAAGTCAGCGATGGCGTCTCTGAAGGTGGCGCTGGACGCGTGATGGCGTCCCTTATAGAATCTGCCTGTAGACCAGAACCATGGCGCCCAGAAGGCGCCCGGTGTGAAAGCAGCATGGTGGTGTCACAGAATAAAACGTCCCCCAGAAACGATTGCTGGTCTTGTTTCTCTGCTTTGGGTTATTTTAGGTCAGCAGCCTCCCGTTCCTTTGGTTGACCTCTGACCTTTAGATGTCCTGACTGGGATCCTGGGTGATTCTGCTGCTGGGGGGACGGTCGGCCTACTTCGTGCTGTCAGACGTCTCCTATTTTGGGCCCTTGTAGTGAAACCTGTGGATAATCGCTGGCAGCTCTTCTTTCCTAATAAACTCCTGGATGTCAGAGACGGCGTTCCCAGATGGGAAGGATGGGATTTAGGGAATTCTCAGGGTTTAGGATCGATTCCCTCTGGAACTCAGACTGGTATTAAAACCTTTTCTAGGCCGTTATTGGAGTTAAAGACGGAACAGTTAAAACTGGTTTCATGGTGGCGATAATGAAACAAAAAGGCTTTCCTTTAGGAATCCTTCGGATTCATGGATCCATTCAGATATTTTTAATGTAGCTTTAGATCAACATTTCTCTGTTTTCTCCTCCGTCGGTTCGACTCATGGCTGAAAGAAACATCTGGGAAAGCCTGGTTGGTGTTTGAGGTCGGCGAGCGACGCTCAGAGCGACTTTCCCAGCTGGATCCGGCGGATGGGAGCTGCTGCGGAAGCAGGAAGGGTTAATAACCTTCGTTTACCTCGGATCGCCTCGCCTCTGCTCTGCTGCTCTCTCCTTCTGTTTGTTCATGAAGATAATCAGAAGCGACCGCCGGCGATATGCGGCTAATATGAGCTGAAATATTCCATCTACTGAGTTGGTGGAAGGTTGGCGTTCTGAGCGGCGTCCCGCAGCAGACGTGTCCGTTACCGTTTACAGCCGCCTGATGAATCTGTCTGAGGAGGCGGGTCGTCCCCCGACTCTCCTTCGTCTTCCTCCGTTCTCCTTCCTCTCAAACACGTGCCCCTCCCACCCATCAGCAGGATCACACATGACAGCCGCCGCCGCCACCGCCGCCGCCGCTCCCCCATATTTATCATCATCAGTTTCTCCTGCAGATAAACTTCATTAGATCAGAAAAAACTGTAAAAAAGAGAAAAATCCAACATTTAATAAGAGATTATTGATTGAGAGGGAATATAATCCCAGATGCTGACCAGGTGTTCATCAGAATAACCTGCTAATTTCACTGATTGAAGACAGAAGATAGATTCAAGATTATGAAAGCTTTATTGAAACAGGAAA
>NW_015152479.1:53470-54265 GCF_000732505.1 Cyprinodon variegatus
GGTTCTTTCACAGCAGGAGGATCTAAAAGTCAGGATTTTCTTTTTAAATCTGTTAGTTAGATCCAAGTAGGGCTGAAATATTTTGACATAAATAAAAATTGCGATTATTTTCAACCAAAATTGTGATTTTATTGCGATTTTCTTTTGCATGAGGAACAATCATGAGGATGTTCTACTCCAGGTTTTTAGTTTTTCCATACATTTGATCGCCTGCTTGTCCAGAACCCAGCGCTGCAGGACTTTACTGTAACGTGAAAAAGTTTTTATTCCACTATAAAGCATAGATCTATGTGCTAGCTCTGTGCCCACTTTAATCCCATTACTGCCACCTAAGGGTGAAATTTAGTGTCTAACTGTCGCTAAATGTATTGGGACTAAAAATGGAGCCTCTGAATCCGTGTACGGTTCCTTCTTTGGTTTTTTCATTTCAAAACAAAAATGAAAAAACAAAACAAGCATGTGGATTTTCTGTTTTTCCATTTTTTTGTTTTTGCGTTTTTAAAACGAAATTAGAAAAACGGCATTTGCAAAAATGAACAAAGGGAACGTTTTGGGATTTTTTAAACTGCAATGGTTAAACCAAAGACAAACTTTTATTTTGTTGTTAATTCAACGGACCTTATGGCAGAACCGGAAATGAAAACCTGAACTCCAAACACATAACTTTTTTAATTACCAGTAGGTGGCGGTAAAGTACGCCTTCAATTTCTTGCTAACCGCCATTACAATCCACAAGAAGAAGAACTTTTTCAGTTAGCAACATTTGGCTCTGTTCGAAAACCTGGACTGGATCCT
>NW_015152479.1:54909-57589 GCF_000732505.1 Cyprinodon variegatus
TGTTGCTTAGCAACCGTGAAAGTTGACACACAAAGCAGGAAAAGTATGAATACCGAAGTTTTCAAAAATTTTCATTTAGGTGGCAAAACAAAACTCAAACGCTGTTGTTTTTCTATTTATTCGATTTTTCATTTTTTCGATTTAGGTTTTAAAAACGGAAAAACAGAAAAACCACATGCTTGTTTTTTCCGCTTTGTTTTGAAACGAAAAAAACAAAGAACGAACCATACACGGATTCCGAACAGATTTTTCTAAATTGCGATTACCGTATTTTCCGGACTATAAGCCACGATTTTTCCTAACAGCCAGAGGTCAAAGTTGGAAATAAAAAAATAAGATGCTAATTTTAATTTAGCACAACAACATGCTAGCAGCAGGTTAGATATAGAACAAACGTTCCAAATTTACACGTTTTGAAATTTATTTGCTGCATTAAAGCTGCTGAACCAATGAAGAGACTGAGCTGAACTCCTGCAGAGCTGAAATAAAGAGCTGATGAAGCTCCATCTTTCATTAGAAGCTCTAACTGCTGCGAGCTAACAAGCTAACAGCAGCTAGCATTCTTCTTCCTCCCTACTCCAGGGGATATATGTAGAGCTCCCCCTACAGGTTGGTGGAAGACAGTTCAGTAGATATCAGCAACCTATAGCCCGGTGTGGCTTTTATATATATATATATATATATATATATATGTGTTTCCTTTTTTTTTAATGTAGTGGGCGTGGCTTAAAGTGAGGCTCACTCTATAGTCCAGAAAATACGGTATGTTGCAAATGCAATGAATCGCCCAGCCCTAGTTTCTAGAATAGAAAATGATTTTAATGCTCAATAAGTTGGAAATATTGGGATTAACAACAGCAGCAAAATGATTTAAATTATTAAAAGTTAGATGATTTGCACAAAAATGCAATTTTAAAGCATATAAAAACAATAAAAAAATACTGCAGATTAAGGTTTTAACATAAAAAATGTGCAGTTATTAAAAATGTACCAAATGTTCTGCTGGTGAAGACTAAATAAAAAAAAAAAACGATTTCACAATAAGTGAGGAAAAAATGTTTTAATAATAATGAATTCTTCATTAGTCTTGAATTCATTTTAGATTTTTATTCGTTAATTTTCAGACGACAGATTCAAAAAGGCTTCAGGAATCTGTTCATTAAATCGCACATTAAAGCGATAAAAACTGAAGACGAGAGAAAAGGTTTAAAGATCGGATCTGTTTCCCATCGGTTTATTAATCATTATTTATAAATCATTTATTTATAATTTTACTTTTAGTTAGTTTGATAAACAGATGATACAGAATCAGTTTTAGTTTTTGCTTTTTAATGACATTTTTTATTTGTTTCATTGAACAAAATTGGGACCTTTAATAACTTTAATATTCCTTAATTCTTTATTATCGTCACTTTTAATGATCTTAAATCTGTTTATTGTTCCTTCATTTAAAGAAACCCTCGATTAAAAAACAAGAAGACTCTTTTTCTTCCTGTTGTTTCTTTAAATGATGAAAAATGGAAAACAGGAAAAATCTTCTCATTTCTTTGAATGTAAAGAAAACCTTTTTATGAACATGAAGACATTTAATTTGTTAAATAATCAGAACCGTGTGTAAAATCAGTTATTAATGAATGAGAATGATTAGAAACAGATTCTTAGCGGCGTTCCTGGCGCTCCGTAAAACATCTTTTCCTGGTTGAACTTAACGGCTTGTTCATAACAGCAGAGCGCCCTGTCTGTCCGCCTGCTGCCATTTTGCATTTTGGAATGCGGGCGGCGATGAAAGGCCGAGGATGGGAGGAGGAGGAGACGAACCGGCCGCTTTAAAGCTGCGCCAACATTCAGTGATATTTGCAGGAAGCGAGACGAGAGTTTGGCATCAGCCGGCGGGATTAACCGGCAGGCTGGGATTCCTGCCTGGAATCACTTTGTTTTCTCTACGGCGCGTCTAAAACCCAGGTGGGCGGAGCCTCTGAAAACAGAACCAAACTGATATCAGCCCATATGAAGATTAGTCATTTATACAAAAAAAACATTTTTAACCGATTTAATTCAAATAAAAACTCAGCAGGAGACATAGAGACGATTCTATTAATTTTACTGTTTTAAATCAAATTAAATTCCATAGTATTAAATATATAGAGTCAAAGTACATCGACTCTGTTAGAGTTATTATAACAACAACTGGATCTAGATAAACACTATGTAGAGAGTTAATTCAGATTGGGACCAAATGCACTCAGATTGGTGTTAAATTTAACTCTTAAAGTGTTAAAATTAACTGGGTAGAATTAAAATTAGATTTTTTTATTTCTCTGTGTCTGAAATCTAATTAAAACTTCTTCCCATGAATTTCAGTAAAATCGGATTAAAATCTGGAGTTTTGATTTAATGGAAACCAGTGAAGCTGAATCGGACTCGGAGGTTTAGGAAGGAGAATCCGAGTCCAAACAGAACCTCAGACGTTCAGAGACCTGAAGGTCCAAACCGCCTCGGAGCCGTTTGTTTCACCTCAACTGCAAAATAATCCAGATTAAATATAAAGTTCAATAAAAATGGTTTAATCCCAATCAAAGAAAAGGTGAAAAATTAGAAAAGCAGTTTAGAAGTTTTATCCACTGAAGGTAAATAAAGCTCCAAATCCAACCATGTGGAAAAGTAATCACACCCTCGTTAA
>NW_015152480.1:0-6869 GCF_000732505.1 Cyprinodon variegatus
GTCAGTGTGATTGCATGCCGCTGGTGATGGGGATGCCATACAGATTCATGTCAAAAATACCGAACTATCCCTTTATAGCCAGAGCTTTAACAGCCACTAACTCACTAGTTAAATGAGAAGGGTCAGAGGTCAGAACATTGTTTTCATGTGAACTGGGATCTGTTTTATGTTTTATTCTGGATAAGGAGAAGAATCAATGAAACCTCTTCATAATGGAAGCTGAGAGGAGATGAAACAGACTGGTTTCAGACCAAGGCTCCTGTTTGATCAATGTGGAGGTCAGAGAGGCCCAGAGGTAACATGATTGGACTTCCTCCTCTCACACTTCTAACCTTTGATGTGAAAGGAGCAATAGCCTCGTTTTGATCATTTTTCAGCCTCCAGTCTGGGTTCTGGAAATGCAAATTGTTTGAACTGGTCTCATTTCAAGCCTTTTATTTTCTGGACCTGGATTATCTACCTCTTAGTGCACATGAGAATCAGACTTGTGTGAATGCTTGATTATGTGCATGTCGTGTTAGCAACATTTGCAGACCAGTTTCCTGTTCTCTTACATAATCGATAGAGTTGCACAAGCAGAAGAACTTATCAGCTCCCTGCAGGTTCCTGATTGGTGCAATAAAGACAGGTATTTATGACTGACATGCATGCTCTGTGGAGAACACGCTCATGTGGGACTTTTTCATTAGAACTAAAAGCCCACACAAAAAATCTAAGCAAGTCTCACACCTCAGGATTTCTCTGCAGGTTTTAACAGGCCTAAAATTAACATACAGACATTAGCACCCAAATCTGATTTCTGGATGATTAATTAAAGAGCTTTAAATTTTATCCAAGATCATGAGAGGAATCTTTCCTCCCTATCAACTCCATCCAGCTTTATGTCCTAAAAGCATGACGCTGCCACCACCGTGGTCCACATGGGGAGTTAAGGGGAATGATTTTCAGAATATTATTATGTTTTTCAGCTCTGCAGTCATTAGATCATAACCAGTTCTTCATATTTCATGTGTCTCCTGTGTGGCTGCTGGTAAACTTTAACTTGTACTGAATAAATGGTGTCCTAATGCAAAACCATGACTTGTTTTCAGACATACATTAATGAAGAATGTTGGAATTTAGCTGAACTTTCTTTCACACCAAGATTCTGTTCTAGTTTGGTTTGGTCTTTACAGAAGATGTGACTGAATATAAAAAAAATTGAACTATAAAACTGTTCAATCATTTCAGAGAGTACTGAATATAATTGTCAGCTAATGTTTCTGCAGCAGTTTTACAGTAGTGCTTTAACACTGGTGGATCTAAACACCCAAACAACATCTGATCTGATTTAACATCGTAGAGGTTTGATATTTTGCAGATATTTAACTAAATGTCTTAAACAAAATCTTTTAATTGTTCTGCTAAAAAATGGGGCGTTGACGAAATATTTTTGTCATTGTCATGGTTGACGAAATTAACACTGGTATCCATATACATTTCACCTTCTGCCATTACGGATGTTAGCCTAAGGTGATCCAGGGCGAGCTAAGATACATAGACCCTCCATAATGTCCTGGGTCATCCCCTGGGCCTCCTTCCATTAGGGAGAGCCTGGCACTTAATGAGGGAGGACATCTGATAGATCTTATACAGATCACAAGGCTCCATGCTAACCACAAAAATGAGGGAATTGATGTTGCTAGGTAGGGTTGAGCTGTGACCTCATCCTAGAACCATGCCTGCAGTTTGATTTTAATCCTTGCAGGACCCTGCTGGGTCAAGTCTGAACAAGCGATATAAGTTCATCCCCCAGTGGGCCTACCTACTGCAGGATGGACCATGAGGGATCATGCTAAGAGGGCTGGACAGCAGTCAGAGGTGGAGGCCACAGCAACCTAAACCACGGACACAACAACTGGTCCACATGGTGCTGGGGTATATTTAGTGGCATGAATGTTTTTTTTAGATCAGAAACTGTTATCTTTGTCTGTCACAGTAATTATATAGTGAAATTTTGCGTTGTATTTGTGACAACTGGTTTGAATAATATTGAATCCATGAAGGTGTTTAAGAACTCACCTCCTGCCCCACGGGCTAATAAAATGATGCAAAGAGGCAGGAAGAGACAGAGACTCCCATAAATAACTCCAGTGCATATATTCATAAATCATGTATTTATGTGTGTTAGATTGCATTTTAAGATACAGAAAATCTGATTAAACATTGTAGGTTTGAAACACATCAAGAGGTTCTTTTCACAGTTCAGAGTCAATGTTTGGAGAGGTTTTAAGGTCTGTTCATGTTGAAGAAATCCAGCCTGGGCGGAAGTTCAACTGAAGAAACTCATGTCTCTCCTACATTCACCTGCGACACAGCCAATCAGCTTTGAGCCACACCTTCACGAAAGCCAATCGGCATCCAAGGTTTATTTTAAAAGGCCTCCAATCCACACTGTCTGCTGCTGTGCTCAGGAGGCGGATGTGCTGTGTGACTTCATTCAGATGACACCATTTCAACCCACCTCCAGACTCTCCTCCACCATCGTAGCTAAAACTTCATCAGAGCGTCATTCCTCTCTGACTCTTAGTGCGTTCCCTGTTTCATTTCAACCGGTCTGGCAAAATGCCGCTATGTTGAGCCTGGTTCTGCCAGAGGTTTCTTCCCAACAAGGAGTTTTTCCTCTCCACTGTCGCCTCATGCTTGCTCATCATGGATTCAGGTTCTCTCAACCTGTGTTATCCAAGCTGGACTTCCATCTTCCAGGTCCCTCAGTGAAGCTCTAGTTTCAGCTCACGCAGTCTACTGGATCTCCCCATAAAGCTCAGCAAACCGTCTCACTAACCAGCAGTCTACAGACTGACCAACTTCATCTATCTCCACTCCACCACTAGTTTCAGGCCTGGAGGGAAACAGCTCTAGTCTTTGGTCCTGTTCATGCATATCTATTAAAATTAAGTGCTCTTTTTCGTGCCGAGGTCTGAGCGCCAAAGACAAAGTAATTGAATCAATACATTTCTCCTAATTGTCTTTTCTCATTGTGTAAGTTTTTCAGATTGAAATGTGAGTTATGACCAGCATAGTGGCAGATATAGTGGGTCAGACCTGGCAGGATGAAGAACCTCAAAGGAAACAACGAAGTAGAACAAAGATTAAACTCTACAGACAGGAAGAGGTAAAGAACAAGGTGTGTTATCAAGGAGAGAAGGTCAGAAATGTTCGACTGCAAATAATCCTCTGTGACTTTATGAAGAGTCTAATAAAACCATTAAACCTCTAATCAGGGACTCTACAGGCACCAGTATAAACCAGTTTATGGCTGCAACCTATCTGTCAATGTGTAACTAGAGGTAATTAATTAGGTGGAGCTCAAAGGAAGGACAACAACACATCCAAAGTCCACAGGCACACATCACGTATACCACAACATACCGTTTACCTCCTGGAAATATTGAGATTATCTTTTTTTCATAAAGTTGAGGGCTAAAATTTGAAGGTGGAGTGAGGGTTTTAAACTTTAAATGTCAGCAGTTATGTTCAATGTTATGAGGAGTTTTTGTGTCTGTTTGTGGAGGGAAGCTGTAGAACAGATCAGATGCAGAGATCGATGTCCAAGCATGGCAGAGATGGAAAAACTAGTGCAAACTAAATATTTTCAGCAAATACCAGGAGGAAGAAGCACTTTTAAACTGGGCCTCCTGATAAAAGATTTATGCTCTTGTTTTTTCTATTCATTTAATTCAGTTTAACTCTATTTTCTATATGT
Source organism: Cyprinodon variegatus (assembly GCF_000732505.1). NCBI lineage: Eukaryota > Metazoa > Chordata > Actinopteri > Cyprinodontiformes > Cyprinodontidae > Cyprinodon > Cyprinodon variegatus. The sequence goes on from NW_015152480.1 coordinate 3,746, forward strand.
GGCAACATGATTGTTTGTAAGGGCTGCTGATAGAGCACTGGAGAAACACAGGTTTTTAATAAGCTGGTGCAAAAATGTTCTCTATCCTAATCCTCTAAGGTGCTAGGTAGGTTCTCAGTCCTGCTCCCCAGAGTGAGTGAGTATCAGACATTGCTGGAACAGAAACACAGGCTATGGTTCCAGTTATTGTTATATAGAGGGCTGAGTCGCAGGATTATAATCAATGATGGACCAAAGGGTAATGAGAGGTAGTTTTCCTCCAGCAGTCGGAACTGAGCCCAGAGGGGTGTGCTGAGGTGCAGCTCGCACACAGTCAGGCTGTAAACCCAGAGAGAGGTGAGAGAAACGAAAGCTATCTTCATTGAAGCTTCTCTCCTCATTCTGATCCATTAAGTTTGAACTGCAAACATCTCTAGAGCTTTAAAATTAAAATAAAGAGGAGCTGTTCGTTGATCTGTTCATGACCTTCAATGTTTGAGGTTATGATTGAATAATGATTAGAAAAGTCTTTGCTCTCACCTGCTGAGCCAAAAACACCTGGACCGTGGTTACATGCTCAATTCTGTTCTGCATCTCTTAGAGGTGAATCAGGGATTGATTAAACAAGCTGATGAGACCATGATCATCATCTGATGCTTCTGGCCCTCTAGGCTGGACTCTAAGACATGCAAGAGGAACACTGCTCTGATTCTGTACTAAAGACATATTTCCTCCAGGGTCAGTCAGACACCAAAGAGAGGGAGGACATAGAAAGAAGAAGATCTGCAGGACATTAAGACCACTGAAAAAAGTAATGCAACCGTTTTTGATATTTCCTTAATCATATTCAGTTACTTTAACACAATTTTTTCATATTAGCAAGGTAGGACATAAAACAATTGTGTTAGAGTAACTAAATACCATACTTTCAGTGCAGACAGAACCATGGTTCCTGGATCTGGGACTGTTAACACAGCTGATCAGTTTCATTTCAGTCTCAACCATTGCAGGTGAGCTAATTAATGGGAGAACTTCTTCACTCTGAGGTTAGGCAGTAATAATGGCCGCATTCTGTGCTGCAACCTTTGGTTGCAATAAAAGGCTGTTAGTTACAGAAACTTTTGGAGAGATAATGAGCTTGATATCATTTTATTATTTTATTTATAAGCTGTTTGTGTAACAGTCACATTTAAAAGAAACTGGCATTTATTCTGACCACATACTTTGCACATCATTGACCAAGTAAATACGAGTATTTTACTGTACCGCATTTTAATTCTATAAAATGCGTCTGCATTTCAGACTGATATTCAATCAATCAACAAACATTGTTTAAACCACATAGAAATGAATGTCTGCAGAACTAAAATATTGCTATCAGTAACAATGATAACTCACATCTTTTTCAAACATCTTCATTTTTCTAAGTATAGTTCTACATGTTTTCATTGTCTCTCATTCCTACACTGTACTAGACGTGTAGAATAGTTTCTAAACTGCTCTTAGTATGACTTCTCCTCTGGGTGAAGTTTAAAACTAATCACCCAGAATAGGTTCATCACTTAAGCCCCTCCACCACGACAAGGTAGNTCTGCTCCATTTAGTTGTAACTGCAAACATGTATAGAACTTTAAAATTAGAATAAAGTCCAATAAAGTCAACTTTAGTTGGGCTCCTCAAGTTCATTAAAACAAAAGTCTCCGGGTTTTTTTTAGCAGGTCCTGTTTTCAGTCAGTCTGCAGACTGATGGCAGGAAGGTTGATTCTGAAATGATGGACTGATTACTACAGCGACTGTCTCTGAGGGACTGTGGACTAAAAGTGTAAATCTTTAATCACCATAAAAATGTCAGAAATGCATGCTCGTGTTTCCTTTATGGCTGAAATTTGGAAACAGCTCCTTATTGATTAACATTACAGATGAGCTGTTCATGGATCTGTTCATGATGACTTTCAATGTTTGAGGTTATGATTAAATATGATTAAAAGAGTCTCACACCTGCTGAGCCAAAAACACCAGGTCTCTGGTAACCTGCCTAATAACCTGCCAGGATGATAAGACCTGCACCAAGTCACAACCATGGTTCCTGGTTCTGTTCACACAGCTGATCAGTTTCATTTCAGTCTCAACCATTGCAGGTGAGCTAATTAATGAACTTCTTCACTCTGTGGTTAGACAATAATTGTCATAGTTTTGGTTCTGTATAAGTTTTAGCTTTGAGTTTTCATTGGTTTTATTTCCATTTTGTGGTATTCTAGTTATTTTTGATTGTATTTAATTTCTTAGTTATTTCTAATTACCATCTGTTGCCCCCTTGTGTCAGTCTCCTTTCCTCTATCTCTCTTCTAGACTCCTCTGTTCACACCTGCGCCCCATCTGCCAATTAACCTGGTCTTTGTTTCTGTCTCCTACATTAACACCTCCTGCTCAGTCGCTCTTCTCTGGTCCATCATCATTTTTTCTTCTTCATGTAGGTTTTTCTGAATTTAAGTATTTTGTTGGTTTGGATTCTGCTTCAGTTACAAAACTTTTTTTTTATGAAATTTGCATGAAACCACCTCAGCTTCAGTCTCTGCCTTTAGGTCCTCTTCAAACCTCACCAACCTGACAATAATAATGACCGCACCCTGCACTGTGCCCTTTGATTAAAATAAAAAGAAACTTCAGGAACGATAATGAGCTTCATATCATTTTATTTAAAGCTTTTTGTGTAACAGTGACATTTAAAAGGAACTAGCATTTATCATGACCACACACTTTGCACATCATTAACAAGTAAATGAGAGTATATTGCTCTATTTTCCATATTGTAATTCTATAAAATCCATCTGCATTTCAGACTGAAATACAACCAAACATGTACTAGACGTGTAGAATAGTTTCTAAACTGCTCTTAGTATGACTTCTCCCCTGGGTGAAGTTTAAAACTAATCACCCAGAATAGGTTCATCACTTAAGCCCCTCCACCACGACAAGGTAGCAGTTCACGGAGGGGGATGAATGAGAAAAAAAAAAAAGGCTAATGCAGAGTCATGCTGCCTGGATGGATGCTGTTACAGAGACAGTTGTCCTGAGGTGTTTCTGCTTCATCCTGAGGAGAAGATCTATAATTCCTGATCTTCTTCCATCTAATTGCAGCAACAAC
>NW_015152480.1:8919-20743 GCF_000732505.1 Cyprinodon variegatus
TCAACCATCAAACCTTGCTGAAGCTGCAGATATAACAGCACTTGAAACTGTTCAATAATCCTCTCTGATCTGCCTCAAAGAACCTGCATCAGGTTTTTAGAGGATGTGGTCAGAGTAGTCTGCACACATCGGACGATTAAACAAAATCTGAACTTTGATGAACTCTGCGCTAAAGTCTCTAAAGTCATTGCTGTTCAGGAATGAACCAGACCTGCTGAGGAACATTATTCAGTGTTTGCAAAATAGAAAAAAAGCTTAAATAGACTCTAAAGCAATCTGACACATTGTGCTGTTTAGACAATAAATAGAACATTAATAAAGTTTACCTGCAGTGCCTGAACCTAAATCAGTGGGCATACATCAAGCAATGAATCAGTGTTAAAGATTCCATAGAGCTGTATTCATACTTTTTGAGGTACTTCTGCTTAATAGTTCTTCGATTTAAACCTTGATGAGGATAATTTTACAGTTTTTCAAAGATCAGAAGCTTACTTTTTGTCAAAATCTAATTTCTTTGAATCAGTCACATCGTCAAGCTCAGCAGAAGAGGAGGTTTTGAATCTTGTTTAAATACCTGCACCTTTTTTCATTTCAAAGGTGGAGGAAAAAACTGAATTTTTAACCAGCAATGGTTCATATAGTGGAATGATAAATGGCCTGGACTGTTTAGCACCTTTTTCTGCTTCTGTTTTCATGATATTCAGTCAGTCATTCACTACACCTTCACATGCTGTTATGTGCTAAGTTGTGTTTTAGACTTTATTGATATGCTGTCTATAAATTACAAACCCAACAGTTTTCTCCTTTGTTACTAACATGTAATAATACATATTTATTGTTTAGATACTTAAGCATCAAATGATAGGTAAACAAATTCCTTCTCATGTCTGTGGACCCAGAGATCTTTGTGAAAGAATCTCTGGATTCTTTACACTCTAGCTCCATCTAGTGGCCACAGTTTGTTGTTAAAATCTGGTAAAGTAAAACTAGAATTCTGCAGGCAAAATCATGAACAAATATTTATGTAGAAAAGGTTTAAGATGAACAACAGAAATATTTATCACCTTAGAAATTATTCGTTTAATGCAGAATCCGCAAAATGCTTTGTTTTGTTCTAGTTTTCTTAAAATATTTTTTAAATTCCTCATTGGTGTTCAGTGTGATCGTTTCGATTTTTAATGTTGTCATTTTTGCACCATTGCATGTTTTTCACCAGAAGAGGGGGTAGTTACACTTATAGCCAGAGCTTTTACAACCACTAACTCACTACTTAAATGAGAAGGGTCAGAGGTCAGAACATTGTCTGACGTCATTAGATGTGAACTGGGATCTGTTTTATGTTTTATTCTGGACAAGGAGAAGAATCAATGGAAACATCTTTATAATGGAAGTAGTTTCCAGAGGGGAGATAAAACAGTCTGTTTTCAGACCAGGGCTCCTGTTTGATCAATGTGGAGGTCAGAGAGGCCCAGAGGTCACATGATTGGACTTCCTCCTCTCACACTTCTAACCTTTGATGTGAAAGGAGTAATAGCCTCGTTTTTTTTTTTTTCATTTTTCAGCCTCCAGTCTGTGTTCTGGAAATGCAAATTGTTTGAATTTTTTTCATTTCAAGCCTTTTACTTTCCGTACCTGGATTATCTACCTCTTAGTGCACATGAGAATCAGACTTGTGTGAATGCTTGATTATGTGGATGTCGTGTTAGCAACATTTGCAGACCAGTTTCCTAGTCTCTCACATGATAGCTAGCGTTACACAAGCAGAAAAACTTATCAGCTCCCTGCAGGTTCCTGATTGGTGCAATAAAGACAGGTATTTATGACTGACATGCATGCTCTGTGGAGAACACGCTCATGTGGGAATTTTCCATTTGAACTAAAAGCCCACACAAAAAACAAAGCCATTCGTACACCTCAAGATTTCTCTACAGGTTTTAACTGAGGCCCAAAAAGCATATGTGAAATCATATTTTTTCCTCTGCCTATTTTATGAGATAAAATGTTTTGAGTGTGCCTGTGTGAATAGGAGTGATAGATAAATCTTGTAGCAGTCACTATGCTGTGATGTTTAATGTAGGGGGGACATAAAACAGATGCCTATGAATTGGGTCTAGACATTTCAAAATTGTTTTGATGCGCATGTGCCGCCAAAAATCTAACCTCAGTTATTTTAAAGTCTCTTTGCAGAGAGATTACTAAAACATCCACATTTGCATGTGACGATAAAATGCTCAACTACTGCATCTATCGCACAGCCCTGCTAAAGGCCGTGAGGGAGCAGACACAGGGGGGACTGCCTGCGCCAGTTACTAAACCATTTCATTAATTACAGCCGGCAGATTTTGTCTTAATAAATAATTTCAGGAGGAAGAATTGGAGATCCCAGAGGTGGACGTGTCCTTTCCAGGTGTTGCTGACCACCTGCACAGCAGTAAAGGTCGTCGAGAGGACCATCTGGGTCCAAGACTCCCACTGCGAGAATTCAACTGACAGAATACCAGACTAGTCTTAAAGGGGAACACCGTGTTTTTTTTACATTGGGTCCTTGATTTTCCGTTTTTCCATCATGTTCTACTCACCCATATGAGTTTAGTGTCATTTGGAGCCGTTCTGAAGATATTCCGTTAGGTTATATCCAAGTAACGTCTTCCTATGGGCACCGACTTGAAGGCACAAACTGAACTGTTCATAATTTATTCTTTATGGTACGCCAGCATTCAGAACATGTAGGCGAATCACTGCCCCCCAGACATCACGGATATTTTTTTTTTATAACCGGGTGAGTAGAATATGATGTAATAACGTAAAATCAAGGGCCCAATGCAAAAAAAAATGGTGTTCCCCTTTCAGAAGCAGACGAACAGAGCTCAACCAAGGAGCTCCAATCAGTACAAAGCTGCCAACTAGATCGGCCCACTCAGTGGGAATAATCCTAGCTGAGGCAGAATGCAATCCCTCACACTAAGCATGCTGTTCTTCCTATCAACTCCATCCAGCTTTATGTCCTGAAAATGATCCCCACAGCATGACGCTGCCACCACCNTCATTCACTACACCTTCACATGCTGTTATGTGCTAAGTTGTGTTTTAGACTTTATTGATATGCTGTCTATAAATTACAAATCCAACAGTTTTCTTCTTTGTTACTAACATGTAATAATATAAATTTATTGTTTAGATACTTAAGCTGCAAATGATCAGTAAACAAATTCCCTCTCGTGTTTGTGGACCCAGAGATCTTTGTGAAAGAACCTCTGGATTCTTTACACTCTAGCTCCATCTAGTGGCCAAAGTTTGTTGTTAAAATCTGGTAAAGTAAAACTAGAATTCTGCAGGCAAATTCAAGAACACATATTTATGTAGAAAAGGTTTAAGATCAGAACAGAAATATTTATCTACTTAGAAATTATTCGTTTAATGCAGAATCTGCATAATGCTTTGTTTTGTTCCAGTTTCCTTTTTTATTTTTATTCCTCATTGGTGTTCAGTGTGATCGTTTCGATTTTTAATGTTGTCATGTTTGCACCATGGCACGTTTCACCACAAGAGGGGGTAGTTACACTTATAGCCAGAGCTTTTACAGCCACTAACTCACTAGTTAAATGAGTGTGCACATGAGAATCAGACTTGTGTGAATGCTTGATTATGTGGATGTCGTGTTAGCAACATTTGCAGACCAGTTTCCTGGTCTCTTACATAATAGATAAAGTTGCACAAGCAGAAGAACTTATCAGCTCCCTGCAGGTCCCTGATTGGTGGAATAAAGACAAGTATTTATGACTAACATGCATGCTCTGTGGAGAACACGCTCGAGATCTATGGTTTGTAACTGTTTTATGAATGACTAATTATAGATAGATCTAATTATAATTTGTAATGTAATCTTTTGCCGCTGTAACGGCCAGGACTCCCTTGAAAAAGAGATTGTTGATCTCAATGGGACTTTTCCTGGTTAAATAAAGGAATAAATAAAAAAAAATAAAAATAAAGGTGAATTTTAAGAATTTTGAGTCCACTGCTTTTTCATCCACTTGGCTATCGGAAACTCATAAAATGGCATAACCCCTATATAGTGCTTGATATAGGTGTTAGGGTGCACATTTGGACACAGCAAAATAAGTATAATACTGCACCACATATAATAAGTGAATTGTTGAAAAATTGCTACCGTTAATAGTACTCAGAACTATAAAGAAGCATTTCGATTGCTTTATATGCCCTTACAATTGGCCGATGCCTTCCTTTGCCAGAATATCAGCAATGCAGTATTATATGTCTTACTGAAACATGGCTGCTGGATTATATTTTGGCTGCATCATCTCTCTGTCAGGCACACAAGCAGACGGAGATTTAAAGAAGACTGGAAAACTCCATAGAGGTCGATTAACAGTGCGTATGAACAACAAATGGTGTCATCCAGGACATCTTACACTGAAGATTTGTCACTGCAACCCAGATATTGCACTGTTGGCAGTTGGGTTTCGGTCATATTATTTCATGAATTTCTGTTATTATCTATATACAGTACATTCCACCTTCCACGATTGCATAAGGAAGCCTAAGGTGCTCCAGGGCGAGCTGAGATACATAGCCCCTCCATAATGTCCTAGGTCATCCCCTGGGCCTCCTCTCCGCAGGGCGAGCCTGGAGTACCTTCTAAGGGAGAACATCTTGTAGATCTGGTACAAATGATCGAGCAACCGTAAGTGACTGCCCTTTATGTCGGGGAGAAACAGCTCTGCTACGAGCCCATTCTTGATGAATGAGTGCTTCACCCTATCTCTGAGGGAGGGCCCAGCTGCTCTGCTGAGAAAGTTTATTTACACAGTTTGGATTGACGATCTTGTTCTTTTGGTCATGAACCATATTTCTTGACCATAGGTGAGGGTAGGAACATAGGTTGAGTTGTAAATCAAGTATTATATCCACATTATGGTGGTAACCATACTGCTTCAATCATCCCTGAAACAAATAAACAGAAAACCTTCTGTACATGTTTAAATGTGGTCTTTTCTTACCGACACTTCAGATTCATCTTCAAGTTTTAGATGTTTTGGTAAGAGGCTAGTCTCCTTTAGACTGAAGGTTATTTCAACAATCCTTCTGTTTGTAAAAAGGGCTCTACTTTATGAGAGTATCCGACTGTGTTTCTGAAGTAATTAGTGAATTCTCTGACAAGGACAGACAGAAACAATGGCATGTTATGTTCTCCCTTGGAGGGATTTATAAATGCTGCTGGAATGAAATACGCCGATCTTATCATCTGGTTAATAAACGATTAAGACTTTTTATATTTGATAACAACCTCCATCATGTTAAGGTGGCAGTTCACGTATGATCCCTAAATGGCTGTCAAGCTAAGAGGGTTGGACAGCAGTCAGAGGTGGAGGCCACAGCAACTTAAACATCAGACACAACAACTGGCCAAAACGGTCCTGGTGTCAGAGGTTGGTTAAGGACGCAAATGCAGAGACCAAGAGGAAGAGTTGAGTTTTGCAGATTTAATAAACAACTGAGGCAGAAATACAAAAAAATCCAAAAATACTGAGAAACAAAATAAGATTACAACAGGAAAAACTAACGTGGGAAGCCAGAGACGAGGGAGCATCAAAACAAAAACCAGCACTGAGTGACTGCAGCAGTGGTGTATATATTGAGAGACTGAACCAAGAAAGGCTAATCAGCAGGATGGGAGCAGGTGTGGGCAAGCCAAACTAGTGGGAAGCCAAGGGGAAAGAAAAACAAGCACAATGGTATAACAGAGGGTAATTAATGAACTCAGCACTGGTAGAAATAAACACAAAGACAAAGAACACTAAGAAACTTAAAAATAAACCCAAACATTGAGCAGAACCCTGACAGCTGGGGTTCATTTTGTGGCATGAATGGCTTTTAGTTCAGAAATTTTCATCTCTGTCTATCAAAATAATTACAGAGTGAAAGTTTATGTATTATTTGCTACCACTGACTATCTGCTATAAATTGTTTGATTAATATTAAATTAATCCTGGTGTTAAAAAACTCTCCTGCTGCACCAGAGACTAATGAAACTATGCAAAGAAGCAGAAAGAGACTCCCAGAAATAATTCCAGTGCATATATTAATAAATCATTTATTTATATGTATTAGATTGCATTCTAAGGTATAGAAGATCAGATTCAGCATTATGGGTTCAAAACACATCCAGAGGTTCTTTATACTGTTCAGAGTCACTGTTTGCAGAGTTTTCAAGGTCTGTTCGTGTTGAAGAAATTTGAGTTATGACCAATAAAAGATGATACAGTCAGTCAGACCTGGCAGGAGGAAGAACCAAAGGGAACCAGGGACATTCAACTTTACAGACAGGAAGAGGCAGAGAACATGGTGTGATTTTAGGGCTATAATTTGAAGAAAGATTGAGGGTTAACTTTAAATATCAGCAGTCATGTACAATTTTAAAAGGTGTTTTTGTGTCTGTTCGTGGAGGGAAGCTTTGGAACTGATCAGATGCAGAGATCGATGTCCAAGCATGGCAGAGATGAAAAAATCAGTTCAAACTAAATATTTTCACCAAGTACCAAGAGGAAGAAGTGCTTTAGAACTGGGTGTCCTGATAAAGGATTTATGTTTTTATTTATTCTATTCACTTGATTCAGTTCAACTCTATTATCTAAATGTGGTAAAAGGAGTTCGGAACATCACAGTATGTTTGCACAGCCGGTGCAAAAATGTTCTCTGTTCTGATCCTCTAAGGTTCTAGGTAGGTTCTCTGTCCTGCTCCCCAGAGTGAGTGATAATCAGGCTTCTGCAGCCCCTGAAGGCGTCAAACGAGGAGCAGACATTGCTGGAACAGAAACAAAACAAGCAATAGTCCAGTTATTGTTTTATAAAAGGCTGACTCACAGAATTATAATCAATGATGGACCAAAGGGTGAGGACAGGTAGTTTTCCTCCAGCAGCTGGAACTGAGCCCAGGTGGATGTGTTGGACAGGTGCAGCTCGCACACAGTGAGGCTGTAAACCCAGAGAGAGGTGAGAGAAATGAAAGCTATCTTCATTGAAGCCTCTATCCTCAGTCTGATCCATTTATTTTGAACTGCAAACATTTCTAGGGCTTTCAGATTAAAATAAAGAGGAGCTATTCGTTGATCTGTTCATGACCTTTAATGTTTGAGGTTATGATTAAATATAATTAGAAGAGTCTGGTGTTTTTGGCTCTCAACTGCTGAGATAAAAACACCTGAACTGTGATAACCTGCTCAACTTTGTTCTGCATCCCTTAGAGGTGAATCAGAAATAAATTAAACAAGCTGATGAGACCATGATCATCATCTGATGTTTTTGTCCCTCTAGGAAAATAGATTTCTCTTGTTTTATAGATTAATATATCCCATTTACTCACTATAAAAGTTTTCATTCAGTCTGTTTCACCTTGAAGGCCACACCATTCTCTGCAGAATGGTGTTTGTAGACCAGACATAGCTTCTTCCCATAACAAATCAGGTTCTTTCTCAAGGTTTATTCATAACATGTTACTGTTTAACCAAAGTGTCTGTAATTTGCTTTGACTCTGACTACTTTCCATTGTTGTAAGGAGGAACGAATGTTGCTCTAGCAGAACAGAGCAGAATGCTGTGCCATTAGGGCTGTATGAAGAACTGTTCTCTCTTTGCAAAGATATGAATGAATGTGCCGACTGAGTGAAATCCATCGATCTCCGTTTATTTAACTAGGATGAATAGTTGAAATAATTTTTGCCCACGACACTGGACTCAAAGACACGCGTATGAAACACAGCTTTGTTTCTGTACTATACGCATGTTTCAATGAAAGGTTTTCCTCCAGGGTCAGTCAGACAACAAAGAGGGGGGGGTTGGGGTGTGTGGCATATGAGTGGCACCTCTGCAGGATATTAAGACCTGCACCTAGGCAGAGCCTGGTTCTGGGACGGTTTACATGTCTGCTTGGTTTCATTTCAGTCTCAACCATTACAGGTGAGCTAATTAATAAGAGAACTTCTTGAATCTGAGTCCAAGGAGTAATCAAGACCGCACCCTGTGCTGCGACCTTTGGTTGCAATAAAAAGTTGTTAGTTACAGAAACTTTTGGAAAGATAATGAGCTTGATATCATTTTATTATTTTATTTATAAGCTGTTGGTGTAACAGTCACATTTAAAAGAAACTAGCATTTATTCTGACAACATACTTTCCACATCATTAACAAAGTAAATACGAGTATTTTACTGTACCGCATTTTAATTCTATAAAATGCGTCTGCATTTCAGACTGATATTCAATCAATCAATAAACATTGTTTAAACCACATAGAAATGAATGTCTGCAGAACTAAAATATTGCTATCAGTAACAATGATAACTCACAGCTTTTACAATAAAAAATCATTTTTTACATCTTTTACATGTTTTCATTGTCTCTCATTCCTACACTGTACTAGACGTGTAGAATAGTTTCTAAACTGCTCTTAGTATGACTTCTCCCCTGGGTGAAGTTTAAAACTAATCACCCAGTATAGGTAAATCACTTAAGCCCCTCCACCACGACAAGGTAGCAGTTCACGGAGGGGGATATTGGAAAAAAAAAAAAAAAAGGCTAATGCAGAGTCATGCTGCCTGGATGGATGCTGTTACAGAGACAGTTGTCCTGAGGTGTTTCTGCTTCATCCTGAGGAGAAGATCCATAATTCCTGATCTTCTTCCATCTAATTGCAGCAACAACCATCACTGAAACTATAACAGCCATTACAACACAGGCAGCTACAACAGCTACAATAGCTGTAACAGATCCTCCACGGTTTCCACGCGTTTCCTCTTCACCCTTGTTTCCTCCATCACTGTTCTCTCCTTCCTCCCTCCGTGAATCCATGTCCTCTGTAAAATAGAACCAGGTGTTAGTCTGACCCATCAGGTAGGAGATGAACATCATATTCAGATGCTTTCTACAGTCTGATCTAGTAAGATATCTAATCAACATCTGATCTAAGATGTTCTTTAACCATTAAGAATCAGAAAGCTGCTGGAGGTTCTGATCCAGAGACAAACAGACTCACCTAAAGGAGGAGGAGGAAGAACATCCAGGTAGATGGTGCTGACAGGTTGAATGGCTCTCTTCATGCGGTCTGTGTCTCTCTTAACATAACACTCATATGTTCCTCCATCCTCAGCCGTCACGTTCTTCAGAACCAGAGACACGTCTCCGTTCTCTCTGTCCTTCAGCTCTACTCGGCCCTCATAGCGTTGTTCTGGGATTTCTAGATCCTGGCTTTGAGTCCTGAAAATCACAACATATTGTAGATGTGTTCCAGGTCTGCTCCACTCCATCAGTTCCAGAGGCATGTATCCCTCAGCCCTGCATGGCAGAGTGACCTCCCCTCCGATCTCAGCAGAGATGGTCTGACCTGCAGGAGAGAAACAACACAGAGCAGATTAACAGAGATGGACTCAGGAATTAACAGGATGATATCAGACTGGATAACATTATTAGTTAGCATTGTTTTAAGAAGCACATTAACAGATGTCTTATTATCACCCTGCTGAGAAAACCCCTTTTAGAGTCAACTTTACAGAGAGGTTAGATACTGAACATGTTGTGGCTCAGCTCTCCTTAGGGCTGTGTAGATGGACATTCAGGTGTTTTAATGCATATTAACAGGTTAACTACTAAACAATTTGCAATGTGCTTCAAGATTACATTTCTATGCTAAAAAACAATGCTGAGAATCAGAAATGCTGTTTTATCAAGGACTCTAGTTTTTCGGAACTAAAAAGTGGACTAAATTTTCTGAGAGCAAAGAATGAAGGAACATTAACCAAGCAAACAATATCCACACATCTGGAATAATCTTCACATAATCTCACCTTCTGCAGAGGCTGATCCTCCAGCAGCCAGGAGACAGACAAATCCCAGAAACAACACGGGCACCATGAGTTTACATTTAAAATGTAACAAAGGAGAGATGTTACTTCCTTCTATCAGCAGATTTGAGACGATCTGGTTCAATCTGTGCTGTTATTTATGCAGTGATGACACACCCAGGAGCCCAGGTACTGCTGGGCGGGGATGGTGGACAGGCGCCACCTCTGCCTGAAACACAGCCTGCCCATTCTGTTTTCTGTGTCTGGAAATCATAAATTACAAAATGCAACATGAAGCAGAAGCAAAGTGTTGTTTTCCAAAGAAGCAAGATAATCTCATGAACAAATCTTTATTATCAAAGCAGCTTAGCTACAAGACATTTTCAACACTGCAGGAGGAATGAAAGGAAACCCCAGAGCTCCACCTGTCTGCCTGTCCTGCTCTGTTACTCACAAAGAATCTTCTAGAGGAAGATTAGGGTATTTTAATTTTTATTAAATATTTTTTCAATCTAGAAAGTAACCATTGAAATTACAAATCTATTTTTTAAAGAAGTCCTGAAAAGTAGCAGAATTTTCCAGGGACAAATATTCAAGAATATATCCAAGCTCTTGAATGTTCTGGAAAGTTCTAGAATATGCTAGTTGCTAGTTCTCTGCGTACTGCCTTAGACAACGCAGCTCCTTTGAAAATGAAAACCGTTAAAAATAGAAAGCTTGCTCCTTGGTTTAAAGCAGACCTCAAACTTTGGAGCAAAATGCTAGGAAACTGGAGAGAAAATATCGCTCCACAGGCCTACGGGAGTCCTTACTAATCTGGAAAAATGGTTTACTGCTGTATAAGAGGACCCTTTGTAAAGCAAGAGCAGCATATTTCTCCTCATTGATAGAGGAGAATAAGAATAATCCTAGATATCTGTTTAATCCAGTTGCCAAACTCACCCAGAGCCATAGCTCTGTTGAACCGTCCATTCCACCTGCTCTTAGCAGTAATGGTTTTATGGGATTCTTTATAAATAAGATTGATCTTATAAAAGATAAGATCATAAGCACTCCTCTATCCACGATTGTCACACGTCGTTATCAATTGGTCCTATTTTCTCTTGTTCGTATCAGTGCGCGCCGTCATTCAGANTTCAGCAGGTGCTCTGCTTATTTGTTATTTGTTTCAGTGCCGAGATGATCCTTAAATCTTTGTTGTCCGGCAGCTTAAATGCATCAGAAAGGGAGCTCTAAGGCAAGAAGGCACTAGCTTAGGGTCAGACAAAGACCTGTTCAACAAGGCTCCATGCTAACCAAAAAAATGAGGGCATTGATGTCGCTAGGTAGGGTTGAGCTGTGACCTCATCCTAGATAATCCTAGCTCGGTAAAATTAGCTAGTGAAATTTTGTGTTGTATTTGTGACAACTGGTTTGAATAATATTAAATCCATGCAGGTGTTTAAGAACTCACCTCCTGCCCCATGGGCTAATGAAATGATGCAAAGATTCAGGAAGAGTCAGAGACTCCCACAAATAATTCAAGTGCATATATTAATAAATCATGTATTTATGTGAGTTAAATTGCATTTTAAGGTAAAGAAAATCAGATTTAGCATTTTGGGTTCGAAACACATCCAGAGGTTCTTTATAATGTTCAGAGTCAATGTTTGGTGAGTTTGTAAGGTCTGTTCATGTTAAAGAAATGTGAGTTATGACCAGTGTAGTGACAAATATAGTGATTCAGACCTGACAGGAGGACAGGAGGAACAACCATACAGGAACCAGAGAAGCAGAGCAAAGGTTCAACTTTACAGAAAGGAAGAGGTGAAGAACAAGGTGTGTTATCAAGGAGAGAAGGTCAGTAATTTTCACTGCAAGTGATCCTCTGTGACTTTATGAGGAGCCCAATAAAACCATGAAACTTCTGATCAGGGACTCTACAGGCACTTTTCACACCAGTTTATATGTGACGGCAGCAACATTTCTGTCA
>NW_015152480.1:22052-23548 GCF_000732505.1 Cyprinodon variegatus
AACTCTGCTCACAGGACGCTGCCAGGGGTAAGTCAGTGTGATTGCATGACACTGGTGATGGGGATGCCATACAGATTCATGTCAAAAATCCCGAACTATCCCTTTAAGAGACGGCGGCGCCGTAAGCCAGCTCTGAGCCGTCTAGAGACCCCTGAACCAGCTCTGAGCCGTCTGGAGACCCCTGAGCCGGTTCTGAGCCATCTAAAGACCCCTGAGCCAGCCGTGAGCCGTTTTGAGTCAGTTCTGTGCCATTTTGAAAATCCTGAGTCAGCTCCATGCCATTTTGAAACCCTTGAGTCTGCTCCGTGCCGATTAGAGACCCCTGAACCAGCTCTGAGCAGTCTAGAGACTCCCGAGCCGGCTCTGAGCCGTCTTAAGACCCCTGAATTAGCTCTGTGCCGTCTAGAGACCCCTGAGTTAGCTCTGTGCCGTCTAGAGACCCCTGAGTCAACTCTGTGCCGTCTAGAGACCCCTGACCTAGCTCTGTGCCGTCTAGAGACCCCTGAGTTAGCTCTGTGCCGTCTAGAGACCCCTGAGTCAGCTCTGTGCCGTCTAGAGACCCCTGAGTTAGCTCTGTGCCATCCAGAGACCCCTGAGTTAGCTCTGCAGTCGGCGGGCTCCTTTGTTGCAGTCCAGGAACCGCAGTCGGCGGCCTCCTCTGTTCCAGTCCAGGAGCCGTAGTCGGCGGTCTCCCCAGAGCCTGTTCCAGAGCCGCAGTCGGCGGCCACCTCAGAGCCTGTTCCAGAGCCGCAGTCGGCGGCCACCTCAGAGCCTGTTCCAGAGCCGCAGTCGGCGGCCACCTCAGAGCCTGTTCCAGAGCTGCTGAAGAAGGGACGGGGTACCCCTTGGGGCTACCTACTGAAAGTGGGGCGTCATCCTCCTAAGAAGCTGCTTCGCCTTCGGTCCCGCGGCCGACCTCCCGAGCGTCAGCGTCGCCTTCGGTCCCGCAGCCGGCCAGCCAAGACTCTGCTCCGCTGCCGGATCCTCTGCCGGCCTCCAGAACCTCTGCCATGTCTTCGGTCCCACGGCCGGCCACTTGAGACTCACCTCCCCTGCCGGCCCCACGGCCGGCCACCTGAACCTCTGCCTTGCTGCCGGTCCCACGGCCGGCCACCCGAGACTCTGTCTTATGAGTCGTCAGAGACTTTCGTCGCTGTCATCCACCTTAAGTGGATTGTTTTCTGTTCTGGACTCAGTTTTTGTTTTTTGCCCTCCTGGCCTGTTTCCCCCTCCGCCCGCCCTGGGTGGGTTGTTTTTTGTTTGCTTCTTTTTTCATGGACTGTTCTGAGGGCGTCTGGAATCCGCCCTTGGGGGGGGGGGCTCTGTTGGGATCCTGAGGCTTTGCCCACCAGAGGGCGCCGAAGATCCTCTTCTGTTTTATGTTTTTTGTTAGGGACTGGGGTTACTTTTGGGATCAGGAGATCTACCATCTGTCTCCAGCAGAGAGCGCTGTGGGTCTCCTGGGCTGGAGCCTCCAGCACACCTGAAGCTCATCA
>NW_015152480.1:24784-32986 GCF_000732505.1 Cyprinodon variegatus
TTACTTCAAGGCTGGACTATTGTAATGCTTTACTATCATGAAGAAACTTTCCTTTTTGATAAAGCTTATAGTTAGAGTGGCTCAGGTTATCCTGAGCTATCTCTATAGTTATGCTGCTATAGGCTTAGACTGCTGGAGGACATAGGCAGCCCTTTTTAATCATTCTGCTTCATTCTATCTCTATTTTCCAACTCTGCAGAATCTGTTAGTTCAATCTCTAACGTTATGCTCTCTCTGCCTTTGTTTATAGATGTTGGAGATCGGCCTGTTTTTCAGTGTAATCCTGTTTCTCTGACTATGAGTGGCTGGATGTGCTCTCTTCATCCCCATCTGCCTGGCTGTGTGTTTCCTGGACGGGGCCGCCTTTTATAGCTGTTTTTGTATCTCTGCTTCTGTCTCTTTGAACCCCAGTCGGCCTCAGCAAATGGCCGCTCACACTGAGCTTGGTTCAGCTGGAGGTTTCTTTCTGTTAAAAGGGAGTTTTTCCTCTCCACTGTCGCTACAAGTATGCTTAGTGTGAGGGATTGCATTCGAGTAAATGAGTGGATGCAATCAACTGGTTTTCTTTAGAAAACTTTAAAACAATTTGACGGTATGATCTGGGGAACTGTAAAATGTCTTGAGATTATATGTTTTGTGAAAAGTAGAAAATTAGAAATAAACGTATGTAGAAGACTCAGATATCTCATCAGTTGAATCTTCCTCGGTCAGAAGGAATATGTCAACTCCATCGGTGCAGCTCAGAAGGTTTATTAATGGAATAGAAGCAGGTACATTGGAGATGATGGTACAGATGATGAGGTTTATATTTGGTTTTCTTAGGGATATGTATATAGATGTGTGGTTATCTGAAACTAAATAAACAATAAAGATGCATATTTATAGCTATGCAGGCAAAACGGGTGCATATACTGTAGATACAGGATGAAATTGGCTTGTAATACCAAAGAAATCCACTCGAGGGCGCCATAACATCACACATGCATTATTGGTCAAACATAATAAACATTTAACTGACAAATGAAATGAACGGTAATGCTCACATTTACTAATAAAATGGCAATATATCTAGCAAAGTGTCACAAAGAACTTGAGTTATTATAAGTATACTCTTGCACTGTCGGTAACTAGAGAAACTTAACCTCCTGAGTTAATAACTGACAGAAAAACGTAATATCGGACTTAAAATGTATATTTACATCATAAAGAACGCACACAGGTTTCATACACACTGGATTAAAGAAGGAGTAATGGTGGATGCTATTTTGTGCCAGCGAACCACCCAGAGGCATAGAAAACACAACTTGAACTACAAAATGAACAGATGCATCATGGGTAATGTGGTACTAAACAAAAGGACGGACTTTTAACAACTGAATTAAATTGATTAATTATAGAACATGGCCGTTTCAATGGCTTTCTGTCATGAATCATTCTACATCGTCCACATGTTCCTAACACTTCCATGTTCAGAAGTAGAGCTACCATATCTGAGCATCAGATTATGGCTGTGTTTTGACACAGTCTCTCCCTTTGATATTACATCCTCATAAAATGCCTTCTCTTCCTGTTCATTTGGGACCAACGGTCCCGGACGAAGAGAAGCAACATTCCAGATCGACACCAAATTCCATATAGTCCATTTTTGTTGGTAAAAGAGCTGCATCCCTCTTTAAAGAATCTCTGGGCTGAAAACCTGCAACCTTGCTGATGCCGCCTGTTTACTCAGTAGATGAGGAGTTTTTATATATCTGCCCCTTGGTTGATCAAATTAGCACTTGGTTTCACCCAGGCCCAATGAACGTGTTAATAATGAGAGAAGGTCAGAAATGTTCAACTGCAAATTATCCACTATGACTTTATGAAGAGTCTAATACAACCATAAATCCTCGGACCACGGACTCTACAGGCACCAGTTTATTGGCGATGGCAGCAACATTTCTGTTAATCTTTAACCAGAGTTAATTTATTGTTGCCGTGGAGCTTATTGGTTGAACAATGACACAACCAAAGTCCTGAAACCAAGCAACAGAGAAAACAGAGAACAATGCAAAGTCTGTAGGAGGGAAGGTAGAGCACACATCACATGTACCGCAACACGCTATTTACTTCCTGGAACTATTGAGATCACTATTCTTTTTTTCATAATGTCGGTGGCTATAATTTGAAGGAGAAGCGAGGGTTAACTTTAAACATCAGCAGTTATGTACAATGTTATGAGGTGTTTTTGTGTCTGTTTGTGGAGGGAAGCTGTAGAACAGAACAGATGTGGAGATTGATGTCCAAGCATGGCAGAGATGAAAAAACTAGTGCAAACTAAATATTTTCACCAAGTACCAGGAGGAAGAAGTGCTTTATAACTGGGTGTCCTGATAAATGCCTTATTCTTTTGTTTATTCTATTCATTTAATTCAGTTTAACTCTATTTTATATATGTGGAAACATGAATGTTTGGAAGGGCTGCTGATAGAGCACTGGAGAAACAAAGGTTTTTAATAAGCTGGTGCAAAAATGTTCTCTGTTCTGAGGTGCTAGGTAGGTTCTCAGTCCTGCTCCCCAGAGTGAGTGAGTATCAGGCTTCTGCAGCCCTTGATGGCGTCTAAAGGAGGAGCAGACAATGCTGGAACAGAAACAAAGAAAGCTGTAGACATCCAGTTTATGATTAATTATAATCAGTGATGGACCAAAGGGTAATGAGGTAGTTTTCCTCCAGCAGCTTGAACTGAGCCCTGGTGGATGTGCTGAGGTGCAACTTGCACACAATGAGGCTGTAAACCCAGAGAGGGTTGAGAGAAACTAAAGCTATCTTCACTGAAGCCTCTCTCCTCAGTCTGATCCATTTAGTTTGAACTGCAAACATCTCTAGAGCTTTAAAATTAAAATAAAGGGGAGCCTTTCATGGATCCATTCCTATTGACTTTCAATGTTTGAAGTTACGATTAAATGTCATTAAAAGAGTCTGGTGTTTTTGGCTCTCAATTGCTGAGATAAAAACACCTGAACTGTGATAACCTGCTCAGCTTTGTTCTGCATCCCTTAGAGGTGAATCAGAAATAAAGTGAACAAGCCGATGAGACCATGATTACTGTCAGGTTGATAAAATGTAGGTTTTTGCAAAAGAAGAACTTAAATACAGAATTATGGATACAATTTCTGCAGAAAGGAGAGACAGTTGAATCCCAGACTCAAACACACTGTCTCCCACTGGACCTCCTCTGCAGAGCGTTTATTAACAGAACATGACGCATGGTTACAAACAGAGTTTTGTTCTGACAGAACAATTGATCAGTTCATGAAGACAGAATGCTCCATCAGAATGACAAGGCAGGATGGTCTCCTGACTGGATCATGAGACAGGAGTGGAGCATCCCCTTGCACAAATGTTTTATAAGCACACATTAATTTTATAATCATCATTGAATAAACCTGACAATTACCATCTGATGTTTGTTCCCATCTAGGCTGGACTCTAAGACATGCGTATGAAACACTGCACTGTTTACACACTGAAGGCTTGTTTCCATGAAAGGTTTTCCTTCAGGGTCAGTCAGACACCAAAGAGAGGGAGGACATAGAAAGAAGAAGAGTGGGACCTCTGCAGGATAAAAAGACCAGCACCCAGTCAGAACCATGGTTCTGGTTCTGTTTATAAAGCTGATCAGTTTCATTTCAGTCTCAACCATTGCAGGTGAGCTAATTGATGAGAGAACTTCTTTACTCTGAGGTTAGGCAGTAATAATGGCCGCACCCTGTGCTGCGACCTTTGGTTTTATGTATTTAGAGTTGTGTGGTGATAATAAATTAATAAAACTGCATCAGAGCTGTTCTATTTACAAAAACGTTTGGAAAGACAATGAGCTTCATATAATTTTATAATTTTATTCCTTAGCTGTTTGAATTGTGTAACAGTTACATTTAAAAGAAACTAGCATTTATTCTGACAACATACTTTTCACATCATTAACAAAGTAAATGAGAGTACTTTACAATATTTTTCACATTTTAATCCTATAAAATGTGTCTGCATTTCAGACTGAAATGGACTGAATAAGCAAACATTATTTAAACCACAGAGAAATGAATGTCTGCAGAACCAAAATATTACCATAAGTAGCAATAAGAAATATACATTTTTCTAAATATAGTTCTACATGTTTTCATTGTCTCTCATTCCTACACTGTACTAGACGTGTAGAATAGTTTCTAAACTGCTCTTAGTATGACTTCTCCTCTGGGTGAAGTTTAAAACTAATCACCCAGAATAAGTTAATCACTTAAGCCCCTCCACCACGACAAGGTAGCAGTTCACGGAGGGGGGGTGTATTTGGGGGGGAAGGGAGGGGGTGTTGGCGAAAAAATGTTAAAATAAACCAAAAGTCATGCTGCCTGGATGGATGCTGTTACAGAACCAGTCAGGCAATCTGAGGTGTTTCTGCTTCATCCTGAGGAGAAGATCTATAGTTCTTGATCTTCTTCCATCTAACCGCAGCAACAACCATCACTGAAACTATAACAGCCATTACAGCACAGGCAGCTAAAGCAGCTACAATAGCTGCAACATGGCCTCGGCTGTTTCCAACTGTTTCCTCTTCATCCTTGTTTCCTCCATCACTGTTCTCTCCTTCCTCCCTCCGTGTTTCCAGGTCCTCTGTAAAACAGAACAACATATTCTCATTATCAGTTCGTATGAAATCGTACGAAAAGTTATGCACAGCATTTCGTACGTTTTTGACGTTTTTCCTCGAAAAAACAGATCAGTGCGCATGCGCAGCCAGACAGACGAAAAAAGCAGATCCGCGGACGGACGTAAAACTGGGAAAAACAGTGAAAAAATTACTTCTTGATGTCTCTCACTAGGTTGCTTGCTGTTTTGTATCTTAGGGTTAGGGTTTGGGTCAGGGTTAAGGTTAATTGTATGTTAAATTCTATGTTATTGAATGATGCGTAAGATGCGCATGCGCAAGGATATCTTGTCTCGAGGCAAGACGTAAAAATATGACGAAATACAACGAAAAAAACGTATGAAATTACTGTGCATAACTTTTCGTAAGATTTCATACGAACTGATAATAAGAATACACTGAACAGAACCAGGTGTTAGTCTGACCCATCAGGTAGGAGATAAGCATATTATTCGGCTCACAGAACAGCTGCTTTCTACAGTCTGATTACATAACATCAACATCCGATATGTTCTTTAACCAATAATTTTGTAAAAGTAAAAAAAAAACAATCCACTGGACTTGGTTTCTAGTTCATATTAACCAATAAGAACCAGGAAGCTGCTGGAGGTTCTGATCCAGAGAAAGACAGTCCCACCTGGAGGAGGAGGAGGATGAACATCCAGGTAGACGGTGCTGACAGGTTTATATGGCCCCTTCTTAAAAACATAACACTGATATGTTCCTCCATCCTCAGCCGTCACGTTCTTCAGAACCAGAGACACGTCTCCGTTCTCTCTGTCCTTCAGCTCTACTCGGCCCACATAGCGTTGTTCTGGGATTTCTAGATCCTGGCTTTGATTCCTGGAAATCACAACATATTCTAGAGGTGTTCTAGGTCTGCTCCACTCCATCAGTTCCAGAGGCATGTATCCCTCAGCCCTGCATGGCAGAGTGACATTCCCTCCGATCACAGCAGAGATGCTCTGACCTGCAGGAGAGAAACAACACAGAGCAGTATTGTTAGAAATTATGTGGATGACTTTATATTTTCTTACTTACTTACTATTGTGTGCATGGCTATGTATATTATGCTGAACATTATGTGAAATGACTCTCCCTTCTGTTAAGCAGAGTTTTATTACCTTTGGCCTACATAAGCCTTATCTTGTTGCTTTTAATTTTATTACCCTGTTCTCCTAAAGGTTGGGTGTTGGTTACTCTTTTTTTTCCGTGTTCTCTCAACCTGTTCTTTGTGTGACACTCAAACCTTATAAAAGGTCTGTCAAGTTTCAGCTCTAGGTACTTTTCACATGATGTTCGCTATGCTACACTATGCCTTTGATTAGACTTATTAAGATCAGATCAATCTTATCTTTTTTTGTTGAGCTCAGCGTCTTACTCTTTTCTTATTAATAATTTCCATAACAGCAGATTAACAGACATGGATTTAGGAATTAAGATCAAATGTCAGATTGCCTCAGTCTGGATATCAATACTAGATTTTGCTTTAAGACGCACATTAGTTAATGTCGTATTTTCATTCTGTAGAGAGCAGCCGTCTAAGATTCATTAACTATCTGACAATAGTGTGTGTGAATAGGACTGAATTAACAATAATAACCTTCTACTTTTACATCTTAAGTAGCACAGCCTTCATTTGTTCAGCAGTACATATCTTTATGGTTTTAATCCTTTACTCTCGCTGCAAACGATACAAAAACAAAATAAATATTTGAGCATTTTTATAATAATTATTTGTTTTATTCTCATTAAAACTAAAAATAGAACAAATAATCATGCTGAGAATCAATGTTCTCATTTTATTTTATTTTTTTAACAGTATCCTGTCTGGCAATGTGGAAATAAAAATAATTGTCTGGATGCCAAAAAGAGCCCAACATATTTTACTTTCACAAGTGTAGCGGTATGGCAATTGCCATATTGCTCCACTTGTTTCATGCATATAAATTGCTTTATTATAATTATGCAGGGAGTTTTACAGTTTATATGGACACTGCAATGTAAATAGAGCAAAAAAAAACAGAAGAAGAAAAAGGAAAAAAACAAGATAAGATGAAAGAAAGAGGAGATAGAAAGGAGACAATGACAAAGGAGATAATTTTGAGTCTGCTTCATCATCTGTAATGAGATGAAAAAAGAACAGCACAACCAAAAGACACGGTACGAGATATACAATAAAGCAAACACTTTGAAACTATCGCTAAAGTAATATTATTAAGTCTGACATGTACTCTGTGTTACCTGAAGATATGAATGTGGGGTTTCTGTTTGGAAGTGAATCTCTGAGTACCTGAAGCCTAGCACCTGTAGTTGTTTGTGAGGGTGAACTTGTGCATGTAAAGTTTATCCATAGAAAAAATGCTCAATAGTGGTTGTGAAGAGCTGAAGAGGCGCCCCCGGAGCACTGAGTCCTGCGCCGGGAGACCCAAAGCCCCAGGCGCCCAAAGGGACCCCAAGAGCCAAGGAGGGGCCAGCCCCGGGAATCAGACCCCCACCAAGGGAGGAATCAATGTTTTCAGATACATGCTGCTCTATCAATGACTAAAGTTTCTAATAAGAATAAAGCAACATTAACAAAGCAAACAATATCCACACATCAAGATTCACATGATCTCACCTTCTGCAGAGGCAGATCCTCCAGCAGCCAGGAGCGGCACTAAGCTCAGGAAAAATGCTTGAACCATGGGATTATATTTAAAAAGTAAAACAGTAGAGATGTTTGTTGGGTTCAAAAATGTAGGTTTGTAAAAAAAGAACTAAAATACACAGTAAGGGATTTTCAAACAACAGCTCCTGCAGGATGAGAGACAGCTGAACCCAAGACTCAAACACTCTTTCTCTCCCGGACCTCCTCTTGCATTTTTATAATAATTATTTGTTTTATTCTCATTAAAACTAAAAATACAGCAAACAACCATGCTGAGAATCAATGTTTTCAGATACATGCTGCTCTATCAAGGACTAAAGTTTCTGATAAGAATGAAGTAACATTAACAAAGCAAACAATATCCACACATCAAGATTCACATCATCTCACCTTCTGCAAAGGCAGATCCTCCAGCAGCCAGGAGAGGCACTAAGCTCAGGAAAAACGCTTCAACCATGGTAATATATTTAAAAACAGGAGTAAAACAGGAGAGATGTTACTGTACGTCCTTCTATTGGCAGATCTGCCACTATCCGGTTTAATCTGTGCTGTTATATATTCGGAGAAGACACACCAGGAGCCGAGGCACTGCTGGGCGTGGATGGTGGACAGGCGCCACCCCCTGGAACACAGCTTATTTCTGTTTTCTATGTCTGTAAATTATAAATGCCAGAAATTAACATAAAATAGAGCCAACAAATGGACGAGGGCTAAGAATGAAAAACATGTGGTAGACAACATTAAGAAAGCAATTAGTTAGGTAGAAACATGGTCTATCTGCGAGCAAATTTTCTTTTATGGTAATTAAGAATATGAGAAAAACTGATATACCATTATATGGACACCCATTACAGGAAGTAGCATAACTTG
>NW_015152480.1:34281-37246 GCF_000732505.1 Cyprinodon variegatus
CTAATGTACAGTAGGTTGTGCTATGCACCCTTAAAGTTGCTCGAAATCCACCAGAATAGAAAAGCAGAAGAAAACAGAAACCTTGGGTGTGTTCGATTCCAAAAGTCCACCTGGACTGGATCCTTCCAGGTCCTTGAAAATAAGGAGGCCGGAAGAGTTTTGAAGTTTTGGAGCTTCAACAGCAGTACTGTATCAAATTCATAGTCCACAAACTGTAGATATATTAGAATCTCTCCTTAAATATCAGTCAAACCCATTTACACAGTGACAGATAAAAAACATTCAATAAATCAAACATTATCCCCCGTAGCTGACTCAATAAATTGTATTAATTTCAGGTGGAACTATTCACATACTTGGATTATATTAAACTGCCCTTCCAATATTCGCCACTGTTTGGCGCCAACTACCGTTTTTTCTTTGAGCACGGAGCAGGCGGCTTGCTTGGACTCACAATGAATCCTGGGTTTTCCAAGGCTATGGAGGATACACCGGACCCATCCTTTAAAACGGGCAAAAACAAGGAGGCATTTGTTGGCCGCATAGTGAGGAGTCTTGGAATTTGCCCAGACTCAACACCACACTGTGACGTCATTAGCCGTCCAATCTGGCATTAGGAAGACACAGGCCCTGAATTCATTATTCAGCACAAGTGTTGTTTTCCAAAGAGACAAATGAATCTAATGAACAAATTATTATAAAAAAACAACAGTTTAGCTACAACACAGGTTCAACATGGCAGGTGCAGTGTTTGAAAGGAAACCATAGAGCTCTACCTGCCTGCCTGTCCTGCTCAGTGGTTCAAAAAGAATCTTCTAGAAAATAGTGGAAGATGTCTTTTTTATTATATTAAATACTTTTTTATCCAGGAAAGTCCCCATTGAGATTACTAATATATTTTTTAAGGTAGACCTAGAAAATAACAGAGACAAACATTACAGAACATATCTAACCTCTTAAA
This sequence comes from Cyprinodon variegatus, assembly GCF_000732505.1. Taxonomy (NCBI): domain Eukaryota; kingdom Metazoa; phylum Chordata; class Actinopteri; order Cyprinodontiformes; family Cyprinodontidae; genus Cyprinodon; species Cyprinodon variegatus. The sequence continues at coordinate 35,243 of NW_015152480.1, forward strand.
TGTTTAAAATAATCACAGAACATTACGTCTGAATGGCTGTCTGTAATGAACCATCTATTTCATCACAAAGCACAAAGCTTCACTCTTGTTCCACATTTTGAAATACTACCGCCATGATGGAAAATTTATGGAAGGCTTAAAAGATTCAGGGTTAGGCAACTGGAGGTGAGGTTTTCTAGGGATGTTTCACTTCTCGTCCAAGAGGATTCCTCAGTTGTAACTAGTGCTGGACCAAGTTTGATCATGAACTGGATGGCTGAGAATCTTCACAGATACATATATTGAAGGTATTTTGAAAAAAATAAAAGAACCCAGAAAGAAAAATTATTCTACATGTTTTTGACAATACTAGTGTATAAAATCACTCTTAAAAAGGAATTTTTGATTCCAAATAATCCCAGATGTCCTGTTTCATTGGAAATGCATGAAAGAAATCTTTCTGCTTTCCACCAGCTGGATATCTAACCTGATAAACTGAACCAAAGAACTTCTAACAGGGGAGTTATAATCCGCCTGATGTTGGATCTTCTTCAAGCAGACATAATACTCACATTTCTAAATGTCTGTTAAAGAACAAAGTACAACCTTCTGGATGCTGGAGAGCAAGATAAATTACTTGAGACGCAACAGAAAATAATATAAAAAAAATCACAATAAAGACAGTATAAAGATTAAGTCCAGGTTGAGATAAGAGAGCTAAACCTTGCATGTGTCAAGTGTGGGGGAGGTTGAGGAGGACCCAATGCAGACTCTAAGCTGAAGGTGGTTTCTAGTAGATTTATTATATATATATAAGCAATACCCTAAAAACATAAATCCTCAGGATAAAAAAAAAAATACAGAAAGCTCACTTGAAGGGGAAAAAATGACGACAAACGAGCAACAGTGACTCAGCAGGAGGTGCATATATGGGAGAGAGAAACCAAGACCAGGCTAATCGGCAGATTGGGAGCAGGGAAAAGGAGACTGACACAAGAGGGCAAACAAGAAATAAATAAGAACTCAGATATAATCAAAAAGAGCTAGAATAACAAAATAACAAAATGGAAATAAAACAAATAAAAACTCAAACATAAAACTTAAACAGAACCAAAACCATCACAGGATGAAGAGATAAAAATAACCTGACTAAAGGGACTTTGAAAACTAGTGCTCCAGCTGCTTTCTACTGTATTTAAAGAGTAATAAGAAGGCTTTTTCTTTTCTTTAGTCTCAACATGCTCTTCCTGTTAAGTCAATAACGGAAGCAATCGGCTGGTTAGATAGAAAACTTTAAACCAGTGTGATTTTAGGATCTAATTTTATTGTCTGTGTAAAGTGCTGTTAGTGTGTTAAGTCCAGTTGAATCCAAACTTGAGGGATCTGTGTCCAAGAACAACTGGGTGGGTTTAGCTCATACCTGAAGCAGTCTGCAAAGAATGGCTGCACTGGATACAAGGACTCCATCTACTGGATAACTTTGGCTCTACAGATGTGTTAAACCTGTGGACTTTGGCAAAGTAATAACTGCTCAATGACATCACTTCTTTATGCCAGTCAAGATGGCTATGGTCTACTAACATAGCCTGCTGTTGCAAAATGAGCACCATCAGAAGCACAGTGCCGTTATTATAAGGAAATGACACCAATGAAACCAATCATCATACTTAGAATGGGACTTGTGGCACCCTAACTGATCTATTGCATTGATGCTTTGTAAAGGAAAGTGCTACAATTTGAACAACAGGATTTAGTGTTCTGGACAGATAGTATCTGTATTGGAATACATAAAAAATAAAACAGCAGATTTCAAAGTATTTATGACAAAATGTTTGGCTGAGATCTTAAAATCTTTATCAGGATCAGGGGAGATATGCGGACACAGACTCTAACGCTGCAGATTCTGCTTTACGGGGGTTAAAATGGAAACATTTCTCAAAGATCCAGTATCAGGCTCAGACTGAGAACAAATTGGCCCTGGCATTTTTCCATCTATATATATCTATATATATCTATATATATATA
>NW_015152480.1:38462-43225 GCF_000732505.1 Cyprinodon variegatus
GGTAGATAGTCAGAAGTAGGGAAGATGACCCCCTTGTGGCATTATATAATTACCCTGAAGAACCAAGCAGGATGACTGATACATGTTTCACCTTAGAAATAACTTTATTATAAAAACAAGTACATAAACAAACTTGATGCAAGAAAAAGAGTGTGATCATGGTGGAGCTACTGGACCCTGAGAGGAGCACCTGGAGGAGGCCCAAGGTAAAAGTGCAAACTATCAACCATCAGTGTGTTCGCGGAGGTTGGTACAGTAGTAGCCATTTAACATTTCCCCACTTTCCTTGATGGGCCCTTGGCTGGTCCTTGGCTGGCCCCCTACAATTCCTTTTTAAACATCAGTCTTTGTACTAAAATATTCAGTGAAAGGATGGAGTCAGAGTAAAAAAATAATAATCACGCCCAGGGGAAGGCCAGTGGCTGGAAGTTGGAGGGGATTTTACTGGAAGCTGCAGGGGAGTAGGCTAGTGTTTGACAGGGAAGGGCCATTTTGAATGGCGGATACTGTAGCTGAGGCTTTGCTGGACGTCACTGTTTAGACTGTTCAGCATGTTGGAAAATGCTGCGCTGATAACGTGATGTCCATTAAAGTAACCTTTGATGCTACAGAGGGAGTTAGTAGATGGTTCTGACCAGTGGATAAATGCTGCTGGGATGGAGGCCAGGAACTGATCACCTCTGCTCAGGTCCTCTGGGGGAGGGAGTACGAAGCTCCTATAGACCCAAAACACCCAATGGACCAAGAAGACATCACTGATAAGGGATCACAAAGCATCCATTGGAAGAAGAAGGAAGAGCTCTAGGAGGGGCTGCTGGTATTTTGATCTCTTAGTGGGATCCCAACATCATTTTCAGTCTCATTAGGAGGAGTCCTCCTCTTCTTCCGGACAATCATAGCAACAATGACAGCGGCCACAATCAGAACAGCCACCAGCCCAGCAATCAGTCCAGCGAGCGCTCCACCTGTAGAACAGAACCAGGTGTTAGTCTGATCCATCAGGTAGGAGATGACTAAAGAAAATCATTATCTTCAAAATCAAACTATATATGGGAAATTATTATTTTCCATATACATTTTGGACAAAATTATGCAGGATGAATGAGAAAATTGACTGACTCTGCATACTTTTAGATTTAAAATATCTGTTTATATCAAGCTATGTTGGTTTTATCTTTTTTCTGATGAGAAAAACAAAGAACAGAAAGATTAAAGAAAAACAGAATGAGAAGCAGGATCTGTAGACCTCATAGGGCAGGGGTCAGCAAAGCTCTCTAGCACCCTCTTGAGGCGCCCTGGAGCTTTTTCAAAAATGTATGAAAATTTTTTTTTTGTTTGTTTATTTTAATATGGTGTGCAGGATGTAAAACAAACATTCATTATTAATTTGTATAATAAATTAATTAAAACAATAAATGTGAAAATGTATTTCAACGAAAATTTGTGTCATAGCCATAGAGTGTACATAGTGTAAATAGCCTGCAACACACGTTTCATCAAGGCACCAGGCTAACAAAGCGGCAGGTAGGTCTCGGACCATAGATCCCCAAGGGAAAAAAGGGAAGATACCTGATGGGAAAATAGGATGAAATTGGAGCAAATCATTTGCTTTCATTACCAATGAAGAAGGATCGCCTGCATGTTTGCTTTGTAATGAGCGGAGGTGTCAAGTAATGAAGTACAAATACTTCATTACTGTACTTAAGTACGCTTCTTAGGTATCTATACTTTACTCCATTACTTATTTTTCTTCCTATTTCTGACTTCTACTCATTACGTTTTCACACAAGTATCTGTACTTCATATTCCTTACATTTTTAAAACAAACGTTACTCGCTAGTCTTGCAGAGGTCATGGATTAGCGGACCGCGGTCCGGTGTTATGCCGAAAAGTGCATCCCTGCCGAGATATGCATCCCCAGTATGGATGTTATAAACAACATTAAATCCAAATATTTTGTCCGAGGTACGACTGATTTATTTGTTGTAGTCTCTTGTTGTTCACACAAAACAATAAACAGTGATGCCGACGGGAGAGTGTCAACTCCTCTGAGATACCTCGGGATGCAAGGTTTGGCAATTTCTATTTTTTTTTTTTTTTTTTATTCACTGTATAACATGAATCATAAACAAACAATTTTATTTCACTGGTACTTTCTGTTTAAAGTAACAGATCATTAAAAATGTCTCCAGACCTTTAAGGGTTGATGATCTTCGTTATTCGGACCCCACTGATTTTTAATTGGTTACCCCTGGTTTAATGTTTATAAATATTTCCCGTCATGTGCTCCATCCAATGCAGATCATTGGCTCCATCCACATCTAGTGAAAACTAGTGTGATTGGATGAGTCATAGGAAGCTAAAGGAAACCATCAGAAGCAAGCAGGTGTTCTTCAAACTGCTAACNGGTAGATAGTCAGAAGTAGGGAAGATGACCCCCTTGTGGCATTATATAATTACCCTGAAGAACCAAGCAGGATGACTGATACATGGTTCACCTTAGAAATAACTTTATTATAAAAACAAGTACATAAACAAACCTAATGCAAGAAAAAGAGTGTGATCATGGGGGAGCTACTGGACCCTGAGAGGAGCACCTGGAGGAGGCCCAAGGTAAAAGTGCAAACTATCAACCATCGGTGTGTTCGCTGAGGTTGGTACAGTAGTAGCCATTTAACATTTCCCCACTTTCCTTGATGGGCCCCTGGCTGGCCCCCTACAATTCCTTTTTAAACATCAGTCTTTGTACTAAAATATTCAGTGAAAGGATGGAGTCAGAGTAAAAAAATAATCACACCCAGGGGAAGGCCAGTGGCTGGAAGTTGGAGGGGATTTTACTGGAAGCTGCAGGGGAGTAGGCTAGTGTTTGACAGGGAAGGGACATTTTGAATGGTGGATACTGTAGCTGATGCTTTGCTGGACGTCACTGTTTAGACTGTTCAGCATGTTGGAAAATGTTGCCCTGATAACGTGATGTCCATTAAAGTAACCTTTGATACCACAGAGGGAGTTACTATATGGTTCTGACCAGTAGATAAATGCTGCTGGGATGGAGGCCAGGAACTGATCACCTCTGCTCAGGTCCTCTGGGGGAGGGAGTACGAAGCTCCTATAGACCCAAAACACCCAATGGACCAAGAAGACATCACTGATAAGGCGTCACAAAGCATCCATGGGATGAAGAAGGAAGAGCTCTAGGAGGGGCTGCTGGTATTTTGATCTCTTAGTGGGATCCCAACATCATTTTCAGTCTCATTAGGAGGAGTCCTCCTCTTCTTCCGGACAATCACAGCAACAATGACAGCGGCCACAATCAGAACAGCAGCAGCAACCACCAGCACAGCAATCAGTCCATTGCGTCCTCTACCTGTAGAACAGAACCAGGTGTTAGTCTGATCCATCAGGTAGGAGATGACTGAAGAAAATCATTATCTTCAAATCAAACTATATATGGAAAAATGATTATTTATATATATTTTCTTCATCGTGGACAAAATTATGCAGGATGAATGAGAAAATTGACTGACTCTGTATAGTTTTAGATTTAAAATATCTGTTTATATCAAGCTATGTTGGTTTTATCTTTTTTTCTGATGACAAACACAAAGACAGAACAGAAAGATTAAAGAAAAACAGAATGAGAAGCACGATCTGTAGACCTCATAGAGCAAGGGTTGGCAACTCGTGGCTCTGGAGCTGCATGCAGCTCTTTAGCACCCTCTTGAGGCTCCCTGGAGCTTTTTCAAAAATGTATGAACATTTTTTTTTTTGTTTGTTTATTTTAATATGGTGTGCAGGAGGTCAGACAAACATTCATTATGTTTTCCAATGTTGTAAACATTTGTATAATAAATTTATTTAAACAATAAATGTAAAAATGTATGTAAAATTTGTGTCATAGCCATAGAGTGCACATAGTGTATATAGCCTGCGTTTCATCAAGGCACCAGGCTAACAAGCGGCAGGTGGGTCTCGGACCATGGATCCCCAAGGGAAAAAAGGGAAAATACCTGATGAGAAAATAGGATTTAAAGAAGAATGGAGCAAATAATTTGCTTTCAGCACCAATGAAGAAGGATTGCCTGCATGTTTGCTTTGTAATGAGCAGAGGTGTCAAGTACAAGTAATGAAGTACAAATACTTCATTACTGTACTTAAGTACGCTTCTTAGGTATCTATACTTTACTCCATTACTTATTTTTCTTCCTACTTCTGACTTTCTACTCATTACGTTTTCACACAAGTATCTGTACTTTTTACTTCTTACATTTTTAAAACAAACGTTACTCGTTAGTCTTGCAGAGGTCATGGATTAGCGGACCGCGGTCCGGTGTTATGCCAAAAAGTGCATCCCTGCCGAGATATGCATCCCCAGTACGGGTGTTATAAACAACATTAAATCCAAATATTTTGTCCGAGGTACGACTGATTTATTTGTTGTAGTCTCTTGCTATTCACACACAACAATAAACAGTGATGCCGACGGGAGAGTGTCAACTCCTCTGAGATACCTCGGGATGCAACGTTTGGCAATTTCTATTTTTTATTTTTTTTTTTATTCACTGTATAACATGAATGCATAAACAAACAATTTTATTTCACTGTTACTTTCTGTTTAAAGTAACAGATCATTAAAAATGTCTCCAGACCTTTAAGGGTTGATGATCTTCGTTATTCGGACCCCACTGATTTTTTATTGGTTACCCCTGGTTTAATGTTTCTAAATATTTATTTCCCGTCATGTGCTCCATCCAATGCAGATC
>NW_015152480.1:44580-49197 GCF_000732505.1 Cyprinodon variegatus
TTTACGTTATTACATCATGTTCTATGAGTTTAGTGTCATTTGGAGCCGTTCTGAAGATATTCCGTTAGGTTATATCCAAGTAACGTCTTCCTATGGGCAACGACTTGAAGGCACAAACTGAACTGTTCATAATTTATTCTTTATGGTACGCCAGCATTCAGAACATGTAGGGGAATCACTGTCACCCAGACATCCGCGGTTATATATTGTGTATTTCGCTTAATTCTGTGACATTTCTGCTAAAATATTAATAAAAAAAATGTTTTTAAGTTTTTGTCAAGTGCATTTCTCTCATACATTCACTACACCTAAATAATGAGATTAATTCTAGCTAAGAAAAACAGACTAGTTTTAAGCCTTTAAATGAACTGGTATCAAGTACATTTGCCTTGTTTTTAAGCTTGCTGTATGCTTGTTTTGAGCAATAATTGGTTAATTCTAATTCTAATAATTTAATTCTAAGCATTAATGACAAATAAATGAGAATAAATTGCTTAAAATAAGAGAAAAAATCTTAACAAGTAAAGGAAAAAAAAGATTTTTATACTTGATTTAAGTTTTTTTGGATGCTTACTACTTGGATATTATGTTATTGTTTTAAGAAATCTTACTAAGTCTCTTTTGCTTGCTGCACTGGCAGATTATTTTGCTAAAAATAAGCAATAATTCACTTAAAACACTATATTTTTTTTCTTATTTTTTAGAAGTCTTTTTTTGTTGTGTTCAATTGGGGCTACTCAGCGTGAAGTTTTCTAGAAGACGTTTAGCCTTTCATCCAAGAGGCTTCCTCAGTGTGGTACTACTAGTGGTAGGGAGCACTGAGATCAATATGCTGTAGATGTGACAAAGAATTAGGGGGACAAAAGGTGGCTCCGACCCCTCCTACTGTATTGACCACGGAGGTCACCTGGGAGGTGTTATTGGTCGTTAGGGGGTTCTGATGGGTCGTTAACTCCCTAGTCAGAGTGGTGTTGGTCACATGCCTCATTGAACAAAACCACTCTGACCACTTGGATGAAAGGTGAAACATCTAGAAAATTTCATGTCCAGTTGCCTACACTAAACTCTTCCAGCCTGCTACACAAAAATTCTTAGGACATACCTGGAAAAGATGGAATAATAATTACTCTTTCAGTCACATGTTAAACAGTTTTCTTTCTTAGCAGGCACTTTGCATTTGCACCAAGCCAACTCTGATGTTAATTTTTAGTCCATGCAAACCCCGTGATTTAAGGTAGTACTGTATAAATACTTTGTATATTTCTGATTGAGCTCTAAACAGCGTGCCTGCATCTGCATCATCATCATATTTGAAGAATCATATATCTGGGAGGGTAAAATGCCTTGTATGTGTGCAACCTGAAGTTTTTCAAATAGCTAGTCTGACCAAACTAGTCATAGCAATTTTGAAGTCCAGAAAACCAATTTAACACAATTAGCTAAAACTTGACTCCATAATGTAAATGTAGTATTTAGTAAAAGGTGGAGTAATGTAATGTTTTTAATGATTCTCATGAAAATTTCTGCTTTACAGATAACTGTAATTTTATTATTTATATCAATCCTAAATCAAACCAGAATCCTAATGTGTTTTTCTTTTTTCACTAAAAGCGGTTCAAATAAGTTCCTTGATATCCTACATCATCACGTACATGCTGCCATTACAGATTTTTTCCCCTCTCAGAGAGCCTGCCAGTTTCTCTTCACTCTCCTCAAACGGTGAGTCTAATAATGTAAGATAAATAATATATTTGGTGATCAGGTTATGTTTATCTGGTATGTTAAATTGTGCATGCATTTCTGAACTGAGGTTTCCTTGTAAGATCGCCCATCAAACCGTCATCAAGCCTTGAGAATTATGGCCTCTTAAAGATTTATTACATCTTCAGAAAATTACTTTGTCTAACGTTGCAAGTGATACTAGTCACTCTCAAAGATTCTAGCTGATCAGTAAAAAAATGGTTTTTGTATCGTGCTTCTTGGCATTTTTGCACTTTGTTGCTTTTTGGACCTTGAACAAGTATCCACTCTGTCAGATACTTTGTGAAAACGTTAGCCAACTTTTAGGAGAAAAAATTTGAAGGTTGATTGTTTACTTTCACAAAGTGAAAATTTTATACCAATGTCTTTTCAATTACACTGAACGTATCGTAAAGTGCGGCGGCACATTAACACCAGTGTGGCAGATGCTGTGATAGCAGCTAAACAGCGAACCTGCCTCGTTTCCATTCCTACATTCTGTGAGTCGATATGTGAATTCTGATTTACGACTGGTTGACCTTTGATGACCTCTAGAAACATTTCTTTATATCTTTAAAACGAAAATGTTTGCTGCACAAACGTTTCACACCAATTTCATCAGATTTGAAGAAGGTGGGGGGACCAACTTCACTCAGGTCTGAAAAAAGATCTACTGCTCTGAGAATAGCTGCTTCTACAGAGTCTGATCATCATTATCCCTGGAAAATCCCAACATGTGATTTGAAATCAGGGATGAGAAAATTATGGATCAAATTGATAGATTTATGTTTTACATAATTTTATAAGAGGTATTCTTTCTTTGGATAAACTAAAGCTGAATAAATGAGTAGAAAATCGATTTTCTACAGTTTTAGTTAAAAAAAAGTCTTATCTTTTTTTGATGGTCTCACCTTCTGGTTGTTAAATTAATCAAAAAAAAATAGTAGAAACACCTTGTGGACCATCAGAACCACTAAAGTCCACAGATGCTCCATCACAGGGAGAATCTTGGACTTCTTGATGCAATAGGTAGATTTAACAGAAATTGTGACACCAATAAAAAAAGCAGAGTGAATGTAGTTCACCTTTCAGACCATCACTATTATCCTTGTTCTCGCCTTCCTCCGTGTGTTCCTTCTTTTTTCCTGTAGAAGAGAACCAGGTGTTAGTCTGATCCATCAGGTAAGAGATAACTTAAGAAAATCATCTACTGCTATCAGAGTAACTGATTCTACACAGTCTGATTGTTAACATTTATAGAAAACACCAACATCTGATCTGAGATGTTTCTACCATCCAGAACCAGGAAGATGCTGGAGNGTGTATTTTTCCCATACATTCACTACACCTAAATAATGAGATTAATTCAAGCTAAGAAAAACAGACTAGTTTTAAGCCTTTAAATGTACTGGTATCAAGTACAGTTTTATGCTTGTTTTGAGCAATAATTGCAGGTTATTAAATTCTAAGCAACAATGACAAATAAGAATACATTGCTTAAAATAAGAGAAAAAATCTTAACGAGTAAAGGAAAAAAAAGATTTTTATACTTGATTTAAGTATAAATCAAGTTTATTTTGCTACAAATAAGCAATAATTCACTTAAAACACTATATTTTATTCTTATTTTTTAGAAGGCAATTTTTGTTGTGTTCAATTGGGGCTACTCGGCGGGAAGTTTTCTAGAAGACGTTTAGCCTTTCATCCAAGAGGCTTCCCCAGTTCTAACTAGTGGTAGGAAGCACTGAGATTAATATGCTGTAGATGTAACAAAGAATTAGGGGGATAAAAAGTGGCTCTGACCCCTCCTACTGTATTGACCACGGAGGTCACCTGGGAGGTGTTATTGGTTGTTAGGGGGTTCTGATGGGTTGTTAACTCCCTAGTCAGAGTGGTTTTGGTCACTTGCCTCATTGATCAAACCCACTCTGACCGCTTGGATGAAAGGTGAAACATCTTCTAGACAATGTCATGTCCAGTTGCCTACACTAAACTCCTCCAGCCTGCTACACAACAGTTTCCAGGACATACCTGGAAAAGATAGAATAATAATTACTCTTTCAGTCACATGTTAAACAGTTTTCTTTCTTAGCAGGCACTTTGCATTTGCACCAAGCCAACTCTCATGTTAATTTTAGGCCATGCAAACCCCGTGATTTAAGGTAGTACTGTATAAATACTTTGTATATTTCTGATTGAGCTCTAAACAGCGTGCCTGCATCTGCATCATCATCATATTTGAAGAATCATATATCTGGGAGGGTAAAATGCCTTGTATGTGTGCAACCTGAAGTTTTTCAAATAGCTAGTCTGACCAAACTAGTCATAGCAATTTTGAAGTCCAGAAAACCAATTTAACACAATTAGCTAAAACTTGACTCCATAATGTAAATGTAGTATTTAGTAAAAGGTGGAGTAATGTAATGTTTTTAATGATTCTCATGAAAATTTCTGCTTTACAGATAACTGTAATTTTATTATTTATATCAATCCTAAATCAAACCAGAATCCTAATGTGTTTTTCTTTTTTCACTAAAAGCGGTTCAAATAAGTTCCTTGATATCCTACATCATCACGTACATGCTGCCATTACAGATTTTTTCCCCTCTCAGAGAGCCTGCCAGTTTCTCTTCACTCTCCTCAAACGGTGAGTCTAATAATGTAAGATAAATAATATATTTGGTGATCAGGTTATGTTTATCTGGTATGTTAAATTGTGCATGCATTTCTGAACTGAGGTTTCCTTGTAAGATCGCCCATCAAACCGTCATCAAGCCTTGAGAATTATGGCCTCTTAAAGATTTATTACATCTTCAGAAAATTACTTTGTCAAACATTGCAAGTGATACTAGTCACTCTAAAACAGGGGTCATCAAT
>NW_015152480.1:49747-50985 GCF_000732505.1 Cyprinodon variegatus
AACCGTCTGTAGACCTCAGATGATAATCTGAAGGCTCTAAGGCTGGGCAAAAAACACTGTACGATATTTCCAAACCTTCTACTCTCACTGTGTGGCCCGACCCTCTGATTCAATCTAAATGCTCACACAGCACGTCAAAAAAACCACACGTCGGACTCAGCAGTGAGAGATGCCACTGGTCGGACTCATCAATGTGGAAGGAAGAAACAGAATTCCTTGTTTGCACATGTGCAGAGCGGGAGCTTCTGGTAAATTGGCGTTCAGAGACTCTTAACTCTACTTCAAAGTTGTATATATAGGCTATGGATGTCTATAAGAACAGAACTGAAGTTTTTTTCATGTCAGTGGGGTGTCCTTTTCACCCAGCTGAAGCTCCTCCTATTTCATGATGCGACCCAACACTGTGCACTTGAAATGCAGAGAGATGAACTACCTTTTTTATTTGTAAAAATGAAAAGTAAATAAATAAAGATAATGTCTGCTACTGTTGTTTCAGAGATATGATTTTTTTTTAGGTCAACTATTCAATTCAATTCAGTTTGATATAGCAGCAATTCATAACAGGCGTCATGTCACGTTACAGAGACAATTCAACCAGATAATACAGTCAAATCGATTCAGTTTACCCCTGGCAACCCAATGTCTTTTCCTGTCAAGGTTTTGCTTTTGGCATTTCACAATAAAAGCAAAGGTGAAACTTAACATCGGTGACTGGTGCTAAATTGTTCTCTTTGAACTATTTTATAATCGTCTTTCAGAGACCATCATTTTTGGGAAAAATTCCAAAAGCTCTGGAAAAAAAAAAGAAAATCTCAATTTGGTTCATCCAGAGCCGTGTCTGGATGACTGTTAGATTTTGCGGGACTTCCTTGTAAATCTAACCCATCAGAAAACACTGATCACAGGCGCATTTAGGGAATTTGGGGCCCTAGGCAAAGACAGGCATGGGGCCCTCTGTATTGAGAAGACAATTCAGAAAACAGAGCCATTGTAGAGATACATGATTTTTTTATAGAATAGACATTGTTTGTTCTACCTTTATTCCATCTCTTCTTATCCCTTCTCTTGCTTTTTTCCTCTATGTGTTATTTTATTCCTTTTTCTTTTTATATTGGCAATGTGCTCAGCTAACTTTTCATGCCGTTTCAAAACGAACCAAAGATTTTTTCCAATCACTAAGCCCATTCTAAATTAGCTGATTGCTCCTTCCTGTGTTTCCAAAAAGGCCAAAGTAAATA
>NW_015152480.1:51410-53085 GCF_000732505.1 Cyprinodon variegatus
TAGATTTGGCGCTAGGAAGTTTTTAGAAATCAAAGTGCTAGAGGGGTCTGAAAAGTCGCTAAATATAGCGACAAAACCGCTAAGCTGGCAACACTGCTCTTCCTGCCGTTTGTTTTCAAATGGTTTGCTGCTGTCTGTTTGGACCTTTCTGAACATGTGCAGCAAATGGACTGATCCAATATGGTGGACACTGCATGGGGGCCACCAGCATTCAGATTTTTTGGCATTTTAGCGAAAGGATTTTGATCAAAATCATAATTAATGTACACAAAGAAGGAATATCTGTATTAACTATACATGTAAAAGGAGTTTTATGGGGCCCCCAGGAACTTGGGACCTTAGGCAACTGCATAGTTTTTCCTAATGGTAAATCTGCCACTGATGCTGGGCATACTGTACTGGAGGTAATTAAGCATGATTAACAGTCCTTCTATGGCTACATTAAAATGACCTTTTTTTAAAGCCACCTAAAAACTTCATGAGAGCATTCCTTCTTTCTACCTTTGTTAACATTATTTTCTTTATCACCACTCCTATTTCTCCATGCAATGCTGCTGTTTGACACCACCTCTGTTCTATCTTACAGCAGTGAATGTTCTCACTAAGTGGGAATCACCGCTGGCCTCTTCCTGCACTTCCCCACGCAGTTTGCATATAGCAATACTGTGGGAATCCACCATACTTATTGTGGACAGCGTGCCCGCTCTGAATGCATCATTAGACACACTGAACTTTTCACAAAAAAACTAAACAAACAAAATAAAAATAAGAAAAACGGTAACAGAGTGCTTATACTAGGCAGGTTAGTATGATAATACAATAAGTTTGAAAACGTTATTGTTTAAATGTTGTGTTCCTGCTTACTCCTCAAAAAAGGTAATTCAGTTTGGCTCCTTAGAGGATTATGAATCACAGTTAAAGGTAGAAATAAATGCATAATTCTCAATTTCTCATTACACCGATATTTACCAGACTGCAATAGTTCCATTTATCCCAAATTGCTGAGATTTTAAAGTCATGCAGAGATGAGTTGAAAATTACATTCTCTGGCATTATTATATTATTAGACATCTTCATCATAGACAGAAGCAGAGACAGCTACATGCAACATGCAAAAGGCTCTCAGAAATATTTTACAAGAAAAAATGTCTTATACTTTATCTACAATGAACTTTTGTCATGTTTAATTCATCAAGACTCAGAAATTGTTGTGCCGGCTAATTCAGAGGCAGTTGCAAAGCCAGATACAGTCAAGACACACTTAAAATTTAAATATAAGAAACCTAGAAGACTTGATGTAACATACAGCACCTGCCTTTGTGTTGATTTGTTGATACAGCAGCTCTATCTACAGCAGATATACATGCATGAAATGTCCCTTTCATGTTGCCGTAACTGCTGTATGTCAAGTTACTGAGGAACAAATGGGGTAAATGTGTGTTCAGAGTAAACATTACATAGATGTCTGGTACATTGTTCGGGTGCCTTGACCCTTTTATTTCTACTGTGTAGTTCTGCTCACTGTAGTACAGCTCAGTCCATAGATCTCTGATGGGTAACTTTTTCTTTCTATAGTTTCTTCTTGTGCAAATGCTGCAAAGCTGCCTCTCTGACAGTCAATCTCACACATCTGCGACTCAGCACCTGTGTCCTACCTTAATACCTTTCCTGTGAT
>NW_015152480.1:55558-57541 GCF_000732505.1 Cyprinodon variegatus
AGGAGATCTGAGATGCAAGATGGAGCCAAGCTGTGGAGGGCCTTGAATGTAGTTAGGAGGAGTTTGAAGATGATTCTTTGTTTGATGGGGAGCCAGTGGAGTTGTTGCAGGATGGGAGTGATATGATGAGAAATGGGGGTCCGAGTGATCAGGCATGCTCCAGTTTTTCTTCAATAGCTCTCAGGTCATGTGACCTGTTGACCCAAAATTAGCATGACATTGTTCTACTAGTCTCTGTAGATGAGGCACAGTCATTTGATTTTCATTTTAACTCTTTTTTTTATTTTTTACCAATTTATTTTGTAAAATTGAGTATTTTTCGTCAATCGGTCTGCGCCAAGTGATGTCAATTGTTTACCTCGGGCGCGGTGCATCGTGGGAAAACCACCATATTAGGTGGAAAGTCGAGATAAGCCACACGCGGCTGTTCTTTCTTTCGGCACAATTATTTACCAGAAATGACACGATCGTGTTGTTTGAGAGGCTGTCTGTCCCAGTGTCGTGCCAAGGTAGTTATCCCTGCGAAAATTTGTATCCCCTCATCGGGAGCGCGCACGGAGTAGGAAGAACAACCCGAGTTAACTCCGCTTCAATTCCAACGTGCAGAAATTGAAATTTGAAAGTTGAGCTTTACTGTTTTATTCTTTACTTCACAGTATTGTTCGTCAATAGCTCCCAGGTCATGTGACCTATTGACCCAGAATCAGCATGAAATTGTTCTACTAGTCTCTGTAGATGGGGCACACTCATTTTTTTTTCATTTTAACTAATTTTTTAGCAATTTTTTTGGTTAAAATTTAGTATTTTTGTCAATAGCTCCCAGGTCATGTGACCTATTGACCCAAAAATCACTTGTAAATTGTTCTACTAGTCTCTTTAGATGGGGCACACTCATTTGTTTTTCATTCTAACTCATTTTTTTTATTTTTTAGCATTTATTTTTGTAAAAAAAACTGCTGCTGAGTTTTACGTGCTGCTTCTGCAGCCGAGGATCGGACCGCCAGGGTCCCCTACGCCGGCCGCCACCCAACACACATTTCACCCGACCCCTATGGCCCCTCTCACGGGTGGTGGGCCCATGTAAGGGGGGACCCATGTTTCCTCTTTGGGCTGAGCCCGGCCAGGCCCCATGGGTAAAAGCCCGGCCACCAGGCACTCGCCACCGTGCCCCCGTTCCAGGCCTGGCTCCAGAGTGGGGCCCCGGTGACCAACTAGCTTCAAATGCATAGGTGACATAACTTGTAATCTATGGAAGTAAAGTCCCACATTTCATTAAAATAACAAAAAAAAATGGTTAAAATGAAAAACAAATAAGTGTGCCCTTTTGACTCAGACTAGCGGAACAATTTCAAACTAGGAAACTATTGACGAAAAAAACTCAATTTTACAAAATAAATTGCTAAAAAATAAAAAAAAAGAGTTAAAATGAAAAACAAATGAGTGTGCCTCATCTACAGAGACTAGTAGAACAATTTCATGCTGATTTTGGGTCAACAGGTCTCATGACCTGGGAGCTATTGACGAACAATACTCAATTTTAACTAAAAAAATTGCTGAAAAATAAAAAAAGAGTTAAAATGAAAAACAAATGAGTGTGCCCCATCTACAGAGACTATTAGAACAATTTCATGCTGATTTTGGGTCAATAGGTCTCATGACCTGGGAGCTATTGACGAACAATACTCAATTTTAACTAAAAAAATTGCTGAAAAATAAAAAAAGAGTTAAAATGAAAAACAAATGAATGTGCCTCATCTACAGAGACTAGTAGAACAATTTCATGCTGATTTTGGGTCAATAGGTCACATGACCTGGGAGCTATTGACGAACAATACTCAATTTTAACTAAAAAAATTGCTGAAAAATAAAAAAAGAGTTAAAATGAAAAACAAATGAATGTGCCTCATCTACAGAGACTAGTAGAACAATTTCATGCTGATTTTGGGTCAATAGGTCACATGACCTGGGAGCTATTGACGAACA